>NC_068450.1:6775145-6912645 GCF_023373465.1 Oncorhynchus keta | reverse complement strand
AGTACACAGTGGCAGAATACCTGACCACTGTGACTGACCCAAACTTAAGGAAAGCTTTGACTAAGTACAGACTCAGTGAGCATAGCCTTACTATTGAGAAAGGCCGCCGTAGGCAGACATGGCTCTCAAGAGAAGACAGGCTCACTGCCCACAAAATGAGGTGGAAACTGAGCTGCACTTCCGAACCTCCTGCCCAATGTATGACCATATTAGAGAGACATATTTCCCTCAGATTACACAGATCCACAAAGAATTCAAAAACAAATCCAATTTTGATAAACTCCCATATAAACTCCCATATCTACTGGGTGAAATACCACAGTGTTCCATCACAGCAGCAAGATTTGTGACCTGTTGCCACAAGAAAAGGGCAACCAGTGAAGAACAAACACCATTGTAAATACAACCCATATTTATGCTTATTTATTTTCCCTTGTACCTTAACCATTTGTACACTGTTAAAACACTGTATATATACATAATATGACATTTGTAATGTCTTTATTGTTTTGAAACTTCTGTATGTGTAATGTTTACTGTTTATTTCACTTTTGTATATTATCTGCCTCACTTGCTTTGGCAATGTTAACACATGTTTCCCATGTCAATAAAACCCCTTGAATTGAATTGAGAGACAGAGACAGAGAGACAGAGACAGAGACACAGAGAGAGAGAGAGAGAGAGAGAGAGAGAGAGAGAGAGAGAGAGAGAGAGAGAGAGAGAGAGAGAGAGAGAGAGACTCAGAGAGAGAGAGAGAGAGAGAGAGAGAGAGAGAGAGAGAGAGAGAGACTCAGAGAGAGAGAGAGAGAGAGACTCAGAGAGAGAGAGAGAGAGAGAGAGAGAGAGAGACAATTGTATAATTGTTGTTATGTAAAGTCAAATGACCAGGTTGAGTGATAAAGAAAACTGTGAACAGGACTTGTTGTGTTCATGGAGTCATTCGACAGACAAGCAGTGATAGAAAGCAACAAAAAATCAGCAACTATCAAACAACATTCTTCCATTTGTATCTCTCTGTGCCTTGACTGCAAAAACATCTTCTAATCAAACGATGAGCTCATCAAAATGTGCTCAATGGAGACATGAGAGTAAAAAAATGTGGCCACAAAAGGATCAAAGAAGAAAATTGGGGAGGAATTGGAGATGAGCGGTATACATCATTGTAGTTTGCTGTGTAACTGTGCTATGAGAGAAAGCCTGCAGGGAACACGAGACCACCCAACCAGAAAGCTTCTGGTTTCTGACAATGGCAGCTCCTAACCAGTTAGTTAACCCGCCTCTTTCTGACCACAGAACATTTCTGTACACGCCTCTTTCCTTCCTCTCTTGTTGGTGACATTGTTTGCGTACGGTTTGGCGCGGTTTGGTATTCCTTAGACTTACGACACTGTCTCCCAAGTTTTAAAAAATTATCATGCGACAGCAGCTATAACCAACAGTTAAAACAGTGTGATCTGACAGGGCTTGACTGGCAGGGCTTGACTGGCAGGGCTTGACTGGCAGGGCTTGACTGGCAGGGCTTGACTGGCAGAGCTTGACTGGCAGAGCTTGACTGGCCATTTCATATTATATTATATTATATTATATTTCAGATTCATATTATTATATTCATATACATTATTAAGTTTACAGTAACCGATGTGTTTCGTGTCGTGTTGTCGTCAACATCTTGGAGGACTGTATGTTTGAATGAAGGACACTTACGTACGTTGGATTGCTGAAGCAAGGCCAAGGACTCTTGTCTCTTTGCTTCCTGTTTGTCTGTTAACAGAGGGACACACGGAGAGAGAAGAGGAATAGGAGTTAGTCACATGGATTGATCGACTAGTTAGGTTCATTCTCACGTCCACACGTCTCTCTTGCATATGTTACTCACACAAGAGAGCAACCAACGTCAACACACATTCATTCATGGCTTTCGGACAGACATAGAAACAAATTCATAAACTACGCGCGCACTAATATGCTACTGCTCCAGGGATATCTACATGACTAGGTCACACATCTTCAGTGTGTTCTGATTGTAATCTTAAATAATGCAATGGACCTTTTCAGAGAGAATGGACCTTTTTAGAGAATAGACTTACAGTCAGAGATGCATGGACATTCGCCTCAGAGAGAATAGTCGCCTCAGAGAGAATGGAACCTCAGAGAGAATAGACCCTCGCATCAGAGAGAATGGACCATGCCTCAGAGAGAATGGACCAACTGAGCTCTTAGAGAACCAGAAGCCTCAGAAGGATTGGTCTTCATAACAGAGGGAATGGATCTTCTCCTCAGAGAGAATGGACCTTCACCTCAGAGAGAATGGACCTTCGCCTCAGAGAGAATGGACCTTCGCCTCAGAGAGAATGGACCTTCACCTCAGAGAGAATGGACCTTCGCCTCAGAGAGAATGGACCTTCTCCTCAGAGAGAATGGACCTTCACCTCAGAGAGAATGGACCTTCACCTCAGAGAGAATGGACCTTCTCCTCAGAGAGAATGGACCTTCACCTCAGAGAGAATGGACCTTCTCCTCAAAGAGAATAGACCTTCACCTCAGAGAGAATGGACCTTCGCCTCAGAGAGAATAGACCTTCACCTCAGAGAGAATGGACCTTCACCTCAGAGATAATGGACCTTCACCTCAGAGAGAATAGACCTTCACCTCAGAGAGAATAGACCTTCACCTCAGAGAGAATGGACCTTCACCTCAGAGAGAATGGACCTTCACCTCAGAGAGAATGGACCTTCACCTCAGAGAGAATGGACCTTCGCCTCAGAGAGAATGGACCTTCTCCTCAGAGAGAATGGACCTTCACCTCAGAGAGAATGGACCTTCTCCTCAAAGAGAATAGACCTTCACCTCAGAGAGAATGGACCATCGCCTCAGAGAGAATGGACCTTCACCTCAGAGAGAATGGACCTTCGCCTCAGAGAGAATGGACCTTCACCTCAGAGAGAATGGACCTTCACCTCAGAGAGAATAGACCTTCACCTCAGAGAGAATGGACCTTCTCCTCAGAGAGAATAGACCTTCACCTCAGAGAGAATAGACCTTCACCTCAGAGAGAATGGACCTTCACCTCAGAGAGAATGGACCTTCGCCTCAGAGATAATGGACCTTCACCTCAGAGATAATGGACCTTCACCTCAGAGAGAATGGACCATCACCTCAGAGAGAATGGACCTTTGTTTTCAACACATCTAAATACTGAAAGTGGTACAGGTGGAGCAAGAGATTCTATATTCCAATACCCACTGGACACAAACTGGGTTGAATCAACATTGTTAATTTTCTCAGTGCCGAAAGAAATTAGAGGAAACATTGTTGACGACGTTGAATCAATGTAGAAAACTGATTCGATTTGCAAAAAAAGTCATCAAAGTAAAGGGCATTTCATCTTTTATGTCCCACCTAACTTTTAACCTACATCCAACGACATGGTGAAATGTTTTGTTGATTTCACATTAAATTCACGTTAGTGGGCAACTCAAACCAAATATAAGTCAAAACTAGACGTCGAAACTGACGTCTTTGCCCAGCGGGTAATGTGAATTATGTGGCAGACCATAGCAGGCAGCCACACCATTTTTAAATATGTACCGCAGATCACTCAACACAACCAGAAAGACGCGACGCATGACAGCTGGGTCATTTCAGTTTTCCCAACGCAACACTAGTTCACATGTTCAAACCACAACTTGAACCCATTGCTGGGCTATCAAATGTCACCAAAACAGAGGTATTGGCCCTTTACTTAGACTGCTCCTGCACCTGGGGAGTCAACACCTTGGCTTTTACACAGACCTCACATACCCAGCTGCTGTCTACCTTAGGCCTGGTTCTGATGTCTGCATGTGTCTGCTAATACGTTTAGCCGAGATTCACTCTCAGATCCAGGTCTATTAACGTGTTAGAAACAACTAGCGACTAGCCTTAGGCTAAGGTAACAGTTAGCGTCTCGCTGGAGGTTATAGTATCTGCAGAAAGTCTTCACACTCCTTGAATTTTTCCACATGTTGTTGTTTTACAACCTCAATTTAAAATGGATTAAATAAAGATGGGGGGGAGGGGGGGTCTGTCACTGGCCTTCACACAATACCCACGAAATGTCAAAGTGGAATTATCTTTTTTCGAAATATCTACCAATTAATTACAATTGAAAATCTGAAATGTCTTGAGTCAATAAGTATTTAACCCCTTTGTTATGGCAAACTTAAATAAGTTCAGGAATAAAGACTTGCTTAACAAGTCACATAATAAGTTACATAGATCAATGTTCAAATAATAGTGTTTAACATGATTTTGGAATGACTACCTCATCTCTGTACCCCACACATACTAACCTCGCTTTATTGTATTGGTGAGAGGTTAAAACATTTTTTTTTTTTTTTTTTGGGGGGGGGGTATGATATTGGTGTCTCACTCATCATTAGTCACAATTCATTATCCGTAATTATACACATTAATTTAGAAGTGTTTAGAAACATATGCTATTCTTATATATGATCCTGGCCTTCTAGCCTTAATTTCTCAGAACCAGAACAGACTGACGGGTTTCAGGCCATTTTGAGCCTGTAATCGAACCCACAAACACTGATGCTCCAGATACTCAACTAGTCTAAAGAAGGACAGTTTTATTGCTTCTTTAATCAGGACACCCGTTTTCAGCTGTGTGAACATAATTGCAAAAGGGTTTTCTGAACTTGGATTAGCTTGAAAATAAAACTTGGATTAGCTATCACAACGTGCCATTGGAACACAGGAGTGATGGTTGCTGATAATAGGCCTCTGTACACCTATGTAGATATTCTATAAAAAAAATCTGCCATTTCCAGCTACAATAGTCATTTACAACATTAACAATGTCTACACTGTATTTCTAATAAATTTGATGTTATTTTAATGGACAAAAAAATGTGGTTTTCTTTCAAAAAACAAGGAAATTTGTAAAGGATCCCAAATTTTTGAACGGTAGTGTATATATTTTCGTATAAAAGCGTTTCCAACGACATTTCTCGCATAATTAATTTTACTAACACATAAAGATCCCACCTCGTCTAAGCGTATTTAGTTTTGTCGACATTTTGAACCTTTTTCTTTTTCCCCGTCTGGCCTGTCTGGACATTTTTCATCCCACATGTACTTTATATACATAAAGAGGTTGGATGGAAACCTGCTTACTGTCCCCATATGTTTGGATCTCACAGTATTAGCACATGTCTGAAGATGAATATATATCTGATTGATGATTCATAAAGGTGAATTCTGTTTTTCCTGAATGACAATGGTCCTTTTCAGCAGTGCCTTTAAGCTTGGAGCTTGAAATCAATAATAAAGATCTAATTGTTTAAGCATTATGCTAGCCAACTGCTTTGGTATTGATATTTTCCTATTAAACTTTGCCATTTGTCTCGACAGTAAAAAGCTGAACCTTGGTACGTTGTATGTCAAGTGCTTTCCATCCGGCTTAGTTCACAATTCCTATCTACGTTTGAAGGTCTCCACTTTGACTAGAAGAGGGTACTGTGAAACAAAGAAGACTCTTTCCTCTTGAGCAGAAACACCAACTGGTGGACTGGATTCCTCACAGACAGGCATGGACTAGTGACAACCTGCCACCCCCCACCCCCACACAGACAAATTCTTTAAAGACAAGTTGTGTTTTTTTGAACAACTGTCATTAGTCTGCTGCCTCCTCCCTTGTTGTGGTGAACAGCTGAACTGTTCTTTACGTCCAAGAAAATTACAGAAAATAACTGTGTTTACAGTTTACAGACTCTTTCAGTGGCAGTTGAAAAACAGAAGTAAACGTTTTAGTAAACGGTGAAAAGGGGAAAATCTTTACATGATTTTGATTTATTACTTAAAACAGGATGAACCGGTTTTTAGGATCAACTCCAAACACAGACCTTTGACCCATAAAACAGTTAAATTTGCATTGTGTTAACAAACTGCATCTTCTCTAGATGTATAGTTATCTATCACTCCAGTGTTCCGTTTGTGCTTTACCCGTTTGAAGTTGCAGAAGAGCAGAAACCAAGCGTGTCATATCTACATGTTGTTATCTATAGCGAATAGCCACCTGTGAGCTAGGAGTTTGGTTAACGGATCCAACAAGTGTTTCTCTCGTTTCAAACCCTCATTAAAAAAGGTCTTTCATCACACCACCACCAAGCTAAAAACCTCTTCCTATCCTCACTGCTTTTACTGTTGGCGTAGCTAGCTAGTCGGTTATTTCTGCCCGGCTACTGAAATAGATAGGCCAGTAGTGATAAACGCCAAGCGATACGAGGTTTGGATCGTCACTGTGTTTGCATAGAGAGACTCGGGGTATGACAGCTGTCATTCATTTGTATCAAATCAAATCAAATCAACTCAAATCAAATCACATTGTATTAATTTGCCTCCTGTCACAGGGGGGGAGATCAACAACATTCAATATAGTAGTTTTTATCCAGGCACTTGGTAACTCAATAAGACGGTGAGTCTCAAGGAATTCCATAAACGCTCTGCACTCTGTCTGTAATCCGTTCGATTCAGCAGATTCGGGTAAGATTTGTTTGATCAGATTTGCATTTGGTTATGTCTGTTTGGAAGCATTTGCTGACCACATAAATGGGCTCTTGCCACGGGTGCTATTAACGTAGGAACATGTCAACCTTGACTTGGCATCGACTTGTTACACGGGCGTCACAAATCCCAAAACACTGTGTACTATTGGTCACACCTACATGGTAAAGCACCATTAGTCAAAGCAACGCCACTAGAATAACAGTTACAGAGATGTTCTGAGAAACACCAAAGTCACTGCTTTCAGGTTGGTTTATAAAAGGAAACACTTCTGTTTTAATGATCACAATCACTGCAGTGCACACAGAGGAGAGGCGCTAGCTAGCTTGCTAAAGGAAGTGTGGGGCATGGGGCCTGGGCCGGGAATTAGACTGACTAGAATATTGATTGTACCCATGAGTGTACTGTCATATTTCCGTCACCTTATGGGCTTTTCCCCGTTCTAGTCAGTCAAACAAATAGATGGATTTCTATGTGCCTCCAGTCTTACCACCATCTCAATGCTAGATTACGTGCTAAGGGAATGGAGAAACGGGCTAGGCTACAAGTCCCACCTCAGGCAATGCTAGATTACGTGCTAAGGGAATGGAGAAACGGGCTAGGCTACAAGTCCCACCTCAGGCAATGCTAGCTTACGTGCTAAGGGAATGGAGAAACGGGCTAGGCTACAAGTCCCACCTCAGGCAGTGTGCAACAGGCTAAACGGCTGGGAATGGAGAAACGGGCTGAGCAGGTCCCACCTCAGGCAATGCTAGTTACGTGCTAAGGGAATGGAGAAACGGGCAGGCTACAAGTCCCCCTGGGCAATGCTGCTTATGCGTGCAGGGAATGAGAAACGGGCTAGGCTACAAGTCCCACCTCAGGCAGTGTGATAGCTTTTTTACATTTACATCATTTAGCAGGTGCACTTATCCAGAGAGACGTACAGTAGTGGGGGCAACAGGCTAAACGGCTGGGTGTTATGCTCTACAGGGCTGAGCAGGACCCACCCTGGGCTGGGTGCTATATGCGGTGCAGTGCTGTGCTACGAGGCTGGGCCCCACCTTGCCTCGAGTCCTGTCTCAGTGAAGGTTGTTTGCTTGCTAAGAGCTTGAGCCCAGGCTCAGGGCTGGGTAGCCTCTCAGTGCTACAGTGCTGAGCAGGCCCCACTCTGGGCTGGGTGCTGTGCTCTACAGGGCTGAGCAGGCCCCACCCCGGGCTCCAGTCTCACCCATTACTTGATAGCGCTGTCAGGCCAGCTGGACCGGAGCCCAGTCTCTCCTCTGTACCTCTCCCACAGTGACTAACTCCAAAGAAATGACCTCCACTCACTCTACCCAGCCTCTCTGTGTGCTGCCTGCAAACTCGGAGCATGTCAGCACAGGGTCCAGAAACATAACAGAATCACTTTTCTTTCTTTCTTCATTTGGTTCCGTCATGTTAGGCAACTACAATCATCGTCACTGAATGGATCTCTGTACCTGATTGTGCCAAGGAGCCGTATAGACTCTCCAGTTTGGTAAACACCTAGAGAGTTAGTCTCGTATCTGGTAAACACCTAGAGAGTTAGTCTCGTATCTGGTAAACACCTAGAGAGTTAGTCTCGTATCTGGTAAACACCTAGAGAGTTAGTCTCGTATCTGGTAAATACCTAGAGAGTTAGTCTCGTATCTGGTAAATACCTAGAGAGTTAGTCTCGTATCTGGTAAACACCTAGAGAGTTAGTCTCGTATCTGGTAAATACCTAGAGAGTTAGTCTCGTATCTGGTAAACATCTTAAGTTGTCTTTATCTGAAACACCTAGAGAGTTAGTCTAAGGTTCTGCATAAGTTTTTGCATAAGTTAATCTGAAAATGTGGTAAACACCAGAGAGTTAGTCTGGTATCTGGTAAACACCTAGAGAGTTAAAACCTATCAAATCATAAAGAGTTAACATTGATCAATAATAAACATTTTAGAAATGATTTAGTCTCAAATCTGGTCAAAAACACCAACAGAGTTAGTCTGCATATCTGGTAAATTATTTAGAGTTAGTCTGTATCTGGTAAACACCTAGAGAGTTAGTCTCATATCTGGTAAATACCAGAGAGTTAGTCTCGTATCTGGTAAACACCTAGAGAGTTAATCTCGTATCTGGTAAACACCAAGAGAGTTAGTCTCGTATCTGAAAGGATCTTAAGTTGATTGATTGAAGACAACTAAGGTTTTGCATAAGGTTTTGCATAAGTTTTTGCATAAGCAAACGTGAAAATGTTGTAGATCGACAGAGGCAAATGTGGTTCTTCTACAGTGCACGGTGTGAAAAACCTCAAATCATAAAGCATAACATTGATCAATAATAAATCATTTTATTGAAATGATTTACATTTTGTTTCCAAATGCTCATCAAAATACATCAACAGATAAGGACTGCATACAAGTATTGTATTATTTAAGTCGGCTGTTGTTGTCTCTCCCAAAGTGACAGGAACACTGTTTATTGCTTGTGTGAATGTCACCAGTGGCTATTGGTAATGTCACACCTCCATTTAAATCTTATTGGTAATTACAGGCTAATGTCACACCTCCATATAAATCTTATTGGTAATTACAGGCTAATGTCACACCTCCATTTAAATCTTATTGGTAATTACAGGCTAATGTCACACCTCCATTTAAATCTTATTGGTAATTACAGGCTAATATCACACCTCCATTTAAATCTTAATGGTAATTACAGGCTAATATCACACCTCCATTTAAATCTTATTGGTAATTACAGGCTAATATCACACCTCCATTTAAATCTTATTGGTAATTACAGGCTAATATCACACCTCCATTTAAATCTTATTGGTAATTACAGGCTAATATCACACCTCCATATAAATCTTATTGGTAATTACAGGCTAATATCACACCTCCATTTAAATCTTATTGGTAATTACAGGCTAATGTCACACCTCCATTTAAATCTTATTGGTAATTACAGGCTAATATCACACCTCCATTTAAATCTTATTGGTAATTACAGGCTAATGTCACACCTCCATTTAAATCTTATTGGTAATTACAGGCTAATGTCACACCTCCATTTAAATCTTAATGGTAATTACAGGCTAATGTCACACCTCCATATAAATCTTAATGGTAATTACAGGCTAATATCACACCTCCATATAAATCTTAATGGTAATTACAGGCTAATATCACACCTCCATTTAAATCTTAATGGTAATTACAGGCTAATATCACACCTCCATTTAAATCTTAATGGTAATTACAGGCTAATGTCACACCTCCATATAAATCTTAATGGTAATTACAGGCTAATGTCACACCTCCATTTAAATCTTAATGGTGATTACAGGCTAATATCACACCTCCATTTAAATCTTAATGGTAATTACAGGCTAATGTCACACCTCCATTTAAATCTTAATGGTAATTACAGGCTAATGTCACACTTCCATATAAATCTTAATGGTAATTACAGGCTAATGTCACACCTCCATATAAATCTTAATGGTAATTACAGGCTAATGTCACACCTCCATTTTAATCTTTAAAGGAATGGTTTCCCCTGAAGCTTTGGAAATCAACATTTAATAACAGAAACTCTATGAAATGTTATAGTTATTGTTGAGTTTAATCATTCTAGTGTTTTCCAGTGACATGACATATTGATAGATAGTGTGTACCGCACCTGTAACTTTTTGCCTGTTTGCAACTTTAAAACCTTCTGCACATTCCATAGGTTTTATTTCAGCGTAGAAGAACAGCTGTGGTTGGAAACAAATGGGGTTTAACAAGTAAAGACAAGTGCTGAGAAGGAGGTAAAGAAATTACAGTTTAAAAAACACACATGTGAGCTTGTATATGTTGCCAGCCGGGAAAACAACCTCAACAAAGCTAAATATATTTGCATTACTCGCACTGCCACCCGGACATTTAGGCAGTCCACTCCGAGTGCATCTCAGTGCTGCAGGCGTCACTACAGACCCTAGTATACCCGGACCAATGTTGAAAACTCAATGCCCCCCCCTTTGCTAAAAATATTTTCTGAATACTCTAAAATCTCAGGAAATAAAATGGAACGTGGAGGGGGGGAAAAAAATAATGACAATAGAAAAAAATAATAACTCCTGATCTAAAGCTTTAAGTGGACCACAAAAAATATCAAATACTTAGGATGCTTATATAAATATAACTTCATCCCATTACTCAACAATATGAAAGCAGATTTAATTCAATGGAATAATCTTCCCATAAATCTTACAGGTACAATAAACCTCTTCAGAACGGCATGGCTCCAAAATGTTTTCAGATGTATTCTGGGTAATATGAATGACCCTATCCGAAGACATTCTTTTAAAAAGTATACTCGATCATAACAAACTTTATACAGGCAAATAAAACTCATGGGATAAAAAGGAACATCTTCCTAATAAGTCTGAGGTGGTTTTAACCTTCCAGACTTGAAATTGTATCTGCTCACCACCCAGGGCTTTACCTTGCGAAATATACTTTGTTAAATGCACTAAAGGGGGGAAATGGGTACATATTGAAGATGTGCATGCTCATCCCCAGAATCGTTTCACTTGTCTATTTTCAAATGATAAAGAACATTAACAACTTCAAATGAAACATAACAGAATTTTAAAAAACAATTTTGGACTGACCAAAATGCAGAGTGTACAAAACATTAGGAACATGACATTAGGAGGGGGTATAATGGCGCTGGAGGAGATGGAGGATAAAACAAATAAAAAATAAAAGGATTTACTTCAGATACCGATCAAGGCCCAAATCCCCGTCATTCGCATGAAGGAGAGACAGAAATATAGGGGTCGTAGGTCAGGGTGCCTTGTAAGAATCCGACAGCGAGTGGGTGACCCACCTCTACCATCAGTTCTAATAGTCAACGTGCAATCATTCGATAATAAACTGGATGAGCTCCGATCAAGACTATCCTACCAACGGGACATTAAAAACAGTAATATCTTATGTTTCACCTAGTCGTGGCTGAGCGAGGAGGCAGCGCTCCTAGTGGCCAGGGACTTTAATGCAGAGAAAGTTTTACCTAATTTCTACCAGCACGTTACAACAAGAGGAGAAAAAAAACTCTAGACCACCTTTACTCCACACAGTGACACGTACAAAGCTCTCCCTCAACCCTCCATTTGGCAAATCTGACCATAACTCTATACTCCTGCTTCCTGCTTACAAGCTCAAACTAAATTAGGAAGTACCAGTGGCTCGCTTAATACCAAAGTGGTCAGATGACGCAGATGGTAAGCTACAGTACTGTTTGCTAGCACAGACTGGAATATGTTCCGGGATTCTTCCAGACGGCATTGTCCTCAATGCACCACATCAGTCACTGGCTTCATCAATAAGCGCATTGATGACGTTGCCCCCACAGTGACCATACATACATACCCCAACCAGAAGCCATGGATTACAGGCAACATCTGCCCTGAGCTAAAGAGCAGTGCTTCCTCTTTCAAGAAGCGGGACTCTAACATGGACGCTTATAAGAAATCATGCAATGCCCTCCGATGAACCATCCAACAGTCAATACAGGACTAAGATTGAATCCTACTACACCTGCTCCAACGCTCATCGGATGTGGCAGGGCTTGGAAACTATTACGGACTACAAAGGGAAGCACAGCTGCGAGCTGCCCAGTGGCACGAGCCTACCAGACCAGCTAAATGACTTCTATCCACACTTCGAGGCAAGCAACACTGAAGCATGCATGAGAGCACCAGCTGTTCCGGACGACTGTGTGAGTACCAGCTGTTCCGGACGACAGTCTCTATAGCCGGTGTGAGTAAGAGCATCCTGACTGGTTGCATCACTGCCGGGTATGGTAACTGCTCGCAAGGCACTACCGAGGGTAATTGCAAACGATTCCAGCCACCCTAGTCATAGACTGTTCTCTCTGCTACTGCACGGCAAGTGGTTCCCGGAGCACGAAGTCTAGGTCCAAAAGGCTTCTTAACAGCTTCTACCCCCAAGCCATAAGACTCCTGAACAGCTTACCAAATGGCTACTTGATACCTCTACCTTCATGTACACGTACCTCAACTAACCTGTGCATCCGCACATTGACTCTGTACTGGCACCCCCTGTATACAGCCTCCACATTGACTCTGTACTGGTACCCCGTGTATATAGCTTCCACATTGACTCTGTACTGGTACCCCCTGTATATAGCCTCCACATAGACTCTGTACTGGTACCCCCTGTATACAGCCTCCACATTGACTCTGTACTGGTACCCCCTGTATACAGCCTCCACATTGACTCTGTACCGGTACCCCCTGTATTGAGCCTCCACATTGACTCTGTACCGGTACCCCCTGTATAGAGCCTCCACATTGACTCTGTACCGGTACCCCCTGTATATAGCCTCCACATTGACTCTGTACCGGTACCCCCTGTATACAGCCTCCACATTGACTCTGTACCGGTACCCCCTGTATAGAGCCTCCACATTGACTCTGTACTGGTACCCCCTGTATATAGCCTCCACATTGACTCTGTACAGGTACCCCCTGTATAGAGCCTCCACATTGACTCTGTACTGGTACCCCCTGTATATAGCCTCCACATTGACTCTGTACTGGTACCCCCTGTATATAGCCTCCACATTGACTCTGTACAGGTACCCCCTGTATAGAGCCTCCACATTGACTCTGTACCGGTACCCCCTGCATATAGGCTCCATATTGACTCTGTACTGATACAGCCTCGTTACTGTTGTTGCTCTTTAATTATTTGTTATATATTTATTGTTTTATTGTTTACTTCAGTTTATTTAGTAAATATTTTCTCAACACATATTTTTTCTTAAAACTGCATTGTTGGTTAAGGGCTTGTAAGTAAGCATTTCACTGTGAGGTCTACTACACCTGTTGTATTCAGCATTTCACTGTGAGGTCTACCTACACCTGTTGTATTCAGCATTTCACTGTAAGGTCTACTACACCTGTTATATTCAGCATTTCACTGTAAGGTCTACTACACCTGTTGTATTCAGCATTTCACTGTAAGGTCTACTACACCTGTTGTATTCAGCATTTCACTGTAAGGTCTACTACACCTGTTGTATTCAGCATTTCACTGTAAGGTCTACTACACCTGTTGTATTCATCATTTCACTGTAAGGTCTACTACACCTGTTGTATTCAGCATTTCACTGTAAGGTCTACTACACCTGTTGTATTCAGCATTTCACTGTAAGGTCTACTACACCTGTTGTATTCAGCATTTCACTGTGAGGTCTACTACACCTGTTGTATTCATCATTTCACTGTAAGGACTACTACACCAGTTGTATTCAGCATTTCTAGGTCTACACCTGTTGTATTCAGCATTTCACTGTGAGGTCTTCCTACACCTGTTGTATTCAGCATTTCACTGTAAGGTCTACTACACCTGTTGTATTCAGCATTTCACTGTTGTATTCAGCATTTCAGGTCTACTACACCTGTTGTATTCAGCATTTCACTGTAAGGTCTACTACACCTGTTGTATTCAGCATTTCACTGTGTCTACTACAGGTCTAGGTCTACTACACCTGTTGTATTCAGCATTTCATAAGGTTCACCTGTTATATTCAGCATTTCACTGTAAGGTCTACTACACCTGTTATATTCAGCATTTCACTGTAAGGTCTACTACACCTGTTGTATTCAGCATTTCACTGTAAGGTCTACTACACCTGTTGTATTCAGCATTTCACTGTGAGGTCTACTACACCTGTTGTATTCAGCATTTCACTGTAAGGACTACTACACCTGTTGTATTCAGCATTTCACTGTGAGGTCTACCTACACCTGTTGTATTCGGGCTCATGTGACAAATAGATTTTGATTTGATTTGATTGGGAACATGACGTAGACTGACCAGGTGAATCCAGATGAAAGCCAACGGTTCACCTGTAAAATACACTTTAATCCGTGTAGATGAAGGAGAGGAAACAGGTTAAAGAGGGATTTATAAGCCTTGAGACATGGATTGTGTATGTGTGACATTCAGAAGGTGAATGGGCAACTCACAATATTTAAGTACCTTTGAAATGGGGCATGGTAGTAGGTGCCAGGCGCACCGATTTGAGTGTGTCAAGAACTGCTACGCTGCTGGGTTTTTTCAAGATGGGTTTTTCACGCTCAACAGTTCCCCGTGTGTATCAAGAATGTTCCGCCACCCAAAAGATATCCAGCCAACTTGACACAAGTGTTGGAAGCATTGGAGACAACCTGGGCCAGCACCTGTGGAATGCCATTCGACACCTTGTGGAGTCCAAAGGCGGTTCTGAGGGCAAAAGGGGCGGTTCTGAGGGTAAAAGGGGTGGTTCTTAGGGTAAAAGGGGCGGTTCTGAGGGCAAAGGGGGCGGTTCTGAGTGCAAAAGGGGCGGTTCTGAGGGTAAAAGGGGCGGTTCTGAGGGCAAAGGGGGCGGTTCTGAGGGAAAAGGGGGCGGTTCTGAGGGCAAAAGGGGCGGTTCTGAGGGCAAAATGGGCTGTTCTGAGGGCAGAAGGGGGTGCAACTCCATAGTAGAAAGGTGTTCCTAATGTTTTGCTCACTCAGTGTAAATGTCTCTTTCTGTACATTTCAAGGCATGGTGTATGAGGGTGAGGTACCCGATAGGTTGGTCGATACTTCACATCCTCCATCGTTAACACAATGGAACGGTCAAATACTTTATTATCTAAATGTTGAAAGTGCTTGTGGGTGACAGAGAGAAACTAAATGGTGCAGTTTGAGGCCATGTGGCGGAGAATGATGCGGGCTCTGGATGTTGCAACATTGGTGCAGGGACTTTGGGTCTTCGGTCGGGTCACTGATGCTGGGCGATAGGCCTGGCTCATAGTCGGCGTTCCAATTCATCACAAAAGGTGTTCGATGGGGCTGAGGTAAGGGCTCTGTGCAGGCCAGTCAAGTTGTTCCACACCGAACTTGACAAACAATTTTTTTAGGACCTCGCTTTGTGCGTGGCGGCACTGTCATGCTGAAACAGGAAATGGCCTTCCCCAAACTGTTGCCACAAAGTTGGAAGCGCAGAATCATCTAGAAAGTCATTGTATGCTGTACCGTTAAGATTTCCCTTCACTGGAACTAAGGGGTCTAGCCTGCCAGATGGTGAAGCGTGATTCATCGCTCCAGTTTCCACTGCTCCAGAGTCCACTGCTCCAGAGTCCACTGCTCCAGAGTCCACTGCTCCAGAGTCCACTGCTCCAGAGTCCACTGCTCCAGAGTACACTGCTTCAGAGTCCACTGCTCCAGAGTCCACTGCTCCAGAGTCCACTGCTCCAGAGTACACTGCTCCAGTTTCCACTGCTCCAGAGTCCACTGCTCCAGAGTACACTGCTCCAGAGTCCACTGCTCCAGAGTCCACTGCTCCAGAGTCCACTGCTCCAGACTCCATTTCGGCCAACGCTTGTGCATAGTGATCTTAGGCTGGTGTGTGTGCGGCTGCTCAGCCATGGAAACCCATTTCAGGAAGCTCCTGATGAACTGTTATTGTGCTGACATTACTTCCAGAGGCAGTTTGGAACTCGGTAGTGAGTGTTCCAACCGAGGACAGGAGATTTTTACGCGCTGGGCGCTTCAGCACTCGCCGGTCCCGTTCTGTGAGCTTGTGTGGCCTACCACTTTGCGGTTGAGCCGTTGTTGCTCCTAGATGTTTCCACTTCACAATAACCACACTTACATTTGACCAGGGCAGCTTTACCAGGGCAGAAATTTGCCGAACTGACTTGTTGGAAAGGTGACATCCTATGACGGTGCCACGTTGAAAGTCACTGAGCTCTTCAGTAAGGCCATTCTACTGCCAATGTTTGTCAATGAAGATTCAGAGAAATAAGCTTTTTTTGTGCAGTATGGAACATTTCTGGGATCGTTTCTTTCAGCTCATGAAACATGGGACAAACACTTTACATGTTGGGTTTATATTTGTGTTCAGTGTACTCATGTATATGTAGCGTAAGTCCGTGAGTCAAGATAGATTTTTTTAGATGGGTTCACAGAGGGGGAGGAAAACCCCCACAATATTGGAGCTTTAGACAACAATTTCTCAAGTTGGGATCAATAACGTATTACTGTACACTTCTAGTCCTTATTTCACCAATTCTGACGGACAGACAGCTGCTTCAGGGCACCAGGTGTGAAATCTATGTGATAAATAAAATCAATGACTTAAATGGCCCAATTATCTACAATTAAAACACCCAGGGAACAATCAGACACAGAGATGAATACAAGTGTTAAAATAAAATCTCTCTCTCTCTCACACACAATTCAATTTCAATTTAAAGGACTTTATTGGCATGTTTACATTGCCAAAACAAGTGAAGTAGATAATAAAAAAAGTGAAATAAACAATAAAAAGCAACAGTAAACATTACACTCAGAGAAGTTCCACAAGACATTCACAAAATAATAAAGACCTTTCAAATGTCATATTGTGTCTATATACAGTGTTGTAATGACGTGCAAATAGTTAAAATACAAAAAGGGAAGATAAATGAACATAAATATGAGTTGTATTTACAATGGTGTTTGTTCTTCACTGGTTTTATCTTTTCTCGTGAAAACAGGTCACAAATCTTGCTGCTGTGATGTCACACTGTGGTATTTCACCCAGTAGAAATGGGAGTTTATCAACGTGATGTCACACTGTGGTATTTCACCCAGTAGAAATGGGAGTTTATCAGTGATGTCACACTGTGGTATTTCACCCAGTAGAAATGGGAGTTTATCAACGTGATGTCACACTGTGGTATTTCACCCAGTAGAAATGGGAGTTTATCAACGTTTTCAAATTCCTTGTGGGTCTGTGTAATCTGAAGGAAATATGTGTCTCTAATATGGTCATACATTGGACAGGAGGTTAGGAAGTGCAGCTCAGTTTCCACCTCATTTTGTGGGCAGTGTGCACATAGCCTGTCTTGTCTTGAGAGCCATGTCTGCCTACGGCGGCCTTTCTCAATAGCAAGGCTATGCTCACTGAGTCTGTACATAGTCAAAGATTTCCTTAAGTTTGGGTCAGTCACAGTGGTCAGGTATTCTGCCACTTTGTACTCTCTGTTTAGGGCCAAACAGCATTCTAGTTTGGTCTGTTTTTTTGTTAATTCTTTCCAATGTGTCAAGTAATTATCTTTTAGTTTTCTCTCTCTCTCTCTCTCTCTCTCTCTCTCTCTCTCTCTCTCTCTCTCTCTCTCTCTCTCTCTCTCTCTCTCTCTCTCTCTCTCTCTCTCTCTCCCCTCTCCCTCCTCTCTCCTCTCTCTCTCCCTCTCTCTCCCCCTTTCGAATGGGCCCGTGATGAGGAAATGAAAAAAGGAAGTGTGCGAGAGTCTGGGCTCTTTCCATCTCACACTGGCACAGTGAGAATACCACTCCTCTCCTCTGCTATCAACAGTTGGCAGAGGAAAGCTGTGGTGACAGGCTTGTTGGAATACAATGATGAGTGTTCTACGAATTCCATGTCCACTGGATAGATAGAACACATGAGTAAATAACGATGTCAGGGGGTTGTCAAGAAAGGCTCTGTTCTGAATCTGAGGTTTTCTTAAATTATTGCTTACCTTTTTACAATCCATATTTGACACTTACTATATTCTCTGTTTTGAACAAGTACTACCGAGTCAAATGAACTGTTCAAAACACTGAATACAGTGTTATAGGCTATACTTTTACGTACCTTCACAATAATAACAAAGTTTACATTTAAAGGTCTAGTACAGTCAAAAACGTGATTTTACTGTGTCGCCACACTATGGGGTTGGAATAATATTGTGAATTTGTGAAAATTGTGATAATTCCCGTTTAGTGTTAGAGCTGTTGGGAAAAATTTACTAAAATTACAGCCTATTTTGTTGGGATGGCGTTTTGGCCTGCCAGGTGACATCACCAGGCGGAACATTTAGTTAAGAATGTTCCACATTTCTCTGTCAATAACATTTAGTTTTCAGTTTCCCCTTCCCCACTCAGACCACTCCCAGACAGACTTTGCAAAAGTCTTGCTTGAGAAATTGCTTGTGCTATCTAAAATCACTGCGAAATACATTTTCCATAACAAAATATACAGTATTTTCAGCTGTTTTAAGCTCAATTACAAAAACCTAAAGACACAAAAACAAAACTTAAGAACTGGCAGCATAGAAATAGCACACATAGAACAGATCTACGACTTGCTTATTTACAATGACAGCCTTCCAGGGAACAGTCCGGTTCAGGAGCAGAACAACAGATTTTTACCTTGCCAGCTCGGGGATTCGATCCAGCAACCTTTCAGTTACTGGCTCAACGCGCTAACCACTAGGCTACCTGCCGCCCCAATGACAGATCTATAGCACACTTTGTGAATTCGGTAGGGTTGCCCAAAAAGTTACATATTGCCACTTTAAGCATGACTTGACCGACCATACAGCCCATCACTTCGACAGGAACAATTAGAGTACGTTCGACTTTTACAGCTTTAAGGCATTCTGTGTGAGCTCGCTGGCTCTGGTGACATCCTATAGCGAGTGTTCTCTGGGAGAGCGGTATTCTTTTACAGCTTTAGGGCATTCTGTGAGAGCTCGCTGGCTCTGGTGACATCCTATAGCTAGTGTTCTCTGGGAGAGCGGTATTCTTTTACAGCTTTAGGGCATTCTGTGTGAGCTCGCTGGCTCTGGTGACATCCTATAGCTAGTGTTCTCTGGGAGAGCGCTAATTATTTTACAGCTTTAAGGCATTCTGTGTGAGCTCGCTGGCTCTGGTGACATCCTATAGCTAGTGTTCTCTGGGAGAGCTCGCTGGCTCTGGTGACATCCTATTCTTTTACAGCTTTAAGGCATTCTGTGTGAGCTCGCTGGCTCTGGTGACATCCTATAGCTAGTGTTCTCTGGGGAGCGTGTTATTATTTTACAGCTTTAAGGCATTCTGTGTGAGCTCGCTGGCTCTGGTGACATCCTATAGCGAGTGTTCTCTGGGAGAGCGCTATTCTTTTACAGCTTTAAGGCATTCTGTGTGAGCTCGCTGGCTCTGGTGACATCCTATAGCTAGTGTTCTCTGGGAGAGCGCTATTCTTTTACAGCTTTAAGGCATTCTGTGTGAGCTCGCTGGCTCTGGTGACATCCTATAGCTAGTGTTCTCTGGGAGAGCGCTATTCTTTTACAGCTTTAAGGCATTCTGTGTGAGCTCGCTGGCTGTGGTGACATCCTATAGCTAGTGTTCTCTGGGAGAGCGCTATTCTTTTACAGCGCTATTCATTTTACAGCTTTAAGGCATTCTGTGTGAGCTCGCTGGCTCTGGTGACATCCTATAGCTAGTGTTCTCTGGGAGAGCGCTATTCTTTTACAGCTTTAAGGCATTCTGTGTGAGCTCGCTGGCTCTGGTGACATCCTATAGCTAGTGTTCTCTGGGAGAGCGCTATTCTTTTACAGCTTTAAGGCATTCTGTGTGAGCTCTGGTGACATCCTGGCTCTGGTGACATCCTATAGCTAGTGTTCTCTGGGAGAGCGGTATTCTTTTACAGCTTTAGGGCATTCTGTGAGAGCTCGCTGGCTCTGGTGACATCCTATAGCTAGTGTTCTCTGGGAGAGCGCTATTCTTTTACAGCTTTAAGGCATTCTGTGTGAGCTCGCTGGCTCTGGTGACATCCTATAGCTAGTGTTCTCTGGGAGAGCGCTATTCTTTTACAGCTTTAAGGCATTCTGTGTGAGCTCGCTGGCTCTGGTGACATCCTATAGCTAGTGTTCTCTGGGAGAGCGCTATTCTTTTACAGCTTTAAGGCATTCTGTGTGAGCTCGCTGGCTCTGGTGACATCCTATAGCGAGTGTTCTCTGGGGGAGCGCTATTCTTTTCCTTGCTGTTTCACAGAAGAACGTCGGCCAGGGTGTGGCAGAAGGGGGAAGGGAGAGCTTTTAAAAATATGAATTTCCACCCAACTATTACAAAGCATAATGTTTTGAGGGATCAATGTCGCTACATCTCTATATATGTCTATTGTGATGAAGAAACAAAGAAAAACGTGTCTGTTTCGTTTGATCATAACTCTTCGAGGTAAATACACGCCTGAAGTTACAACAGCGTAGTTGTTCTGTTATTCAAACACATTCTGTATCTTCGTTTCTGAGCCAGATTTTTGTTTTTAAACGATGTCTCTATGTGCTGCAGGAGTCTTGATTATTTTCCCCTCTTTTCCTCAGACCTGGTTTCAATTAGTAAGTATTTCCTAACCACTACATTCCATTACCATACCCCACCCACCCTCCTAAATTCTCTCTCTATCCACCCTGGCTAGAATCCCAGGATAAAACGAATCGACTTAAAACTGCGAGCGAGAAAGTCCGTAAAACTCCACCCATGTCAACACGTTAAACTGAGAAAACGTTTTTTGTTTGTTGCTAAATTCGAAATGTACCGTTTTTTGTTATACTATATTAAACCCGTTACTATATTACACTCTGAAACCCGTTGGTTTCGTGTTTATAAATATGTTGTTCTAAGACTTCTGTACATGATTGCAGATTGTGTGCAATTCTTTTCTCTCTCTCTCTCTTCCCTTGGTGCGCCTCCCTGAACCAGAAGCAGGAGGAGGTGAAGGACTTGTAAAGAGAGTAGAATCCACACCCAAGTCTGTAGGCTATCTTAAAACGCTTTATGGGGGACTGCCTTTACTGATAGCCATTTCTTAGCAAATAATTACTCATACTCAACACAAACACTCGACTTGATAGATTAGAGGCAAATAGAACAAATATAATTTAACTTGACAGGTTTTACATCAATGATGATGTTTGGGGCGGTTTCTTTAAACAACTCTCTTTTTTCTTTACTGCGTGCAGGGCAGGGTTAGGATAAGAGGATCAATATCCACGTTGCTGAGATGAAATCACAACCGGACTAGGCAATACATTTGCATGGGTTTTTTAAATTATATATATTTTTAAATTGTATAACACATCCCCGGGAAACTTAAATGAGTCCTTAAGTCCTTCACGTGAGTGGCGTCGCTTCATATACCCCAGCCAGCTGTATTTAGTGCACCGTAACAGAGAGTGAAATGAGAAGTGAGACCCATGTCACCGTTCATGTGGGTGGGTGGGGACACACACCCACTTCATCTCGTGTTCTACATTACAGCACCGCGGACCACCACCCTTCCTCTTCAGTTACTGTGGTGAAAGACTATCATTCTTATTTTCAAAAATGTTATGTCAATTTAGCTTTAAAACAGCACGATTGCCACATCACATATGCATTATAACTTTTGGGGGGAGTTGACCAGATATGATACCATCACCATCATAAATTGTTAAAAATCATCTAAATTAAAATTGTGATGACAAAAGTAAATTGTTGTTTTTACCTGAGCAGTCTGAGCTGCAACAACTTCAACACAGCAACTTGAGCATCGTTGGCAATGTCCTCTTTCCCTCCTGCTGTCCCAGCAGTCGATAAAAGCACGTCTTCTTCTTCCCAATCAAACGTTCTTTCTCACTTCTAAAATACTTGTCTTTCTCTATCAACCCGAGTCTCCCTCCGTGTCCAGGGCGTTTTTCTTTCTCCCCTCCCTTCTCACTCTCTCCCCTTAGAGAGTGCGTGTTGCCTTTTTTTTTCTAGTCTGCGTGGCTGTTGCTCCGGGCGATGCAGAATGGTTGGACATGCGAACGGGTAGGGCTACTGGTCTTGGATAAAGGGAGGAATAGAGGGCGGGAGGTAACGGGAGGTGTAGAAGGGAGTGGCCGTAGTCTCCCTTTCTGTCTCTGCCCATCCAATGCAACTTGACTCAGGGGGACATAACATAGTAAACTAAATCCGGGACATTCAAATGATACAAAACAAAAATACAAACGCAACATGCAACAATTTCACGATTTTATTGAGTTACAGTTCATATATGGAAATACGTCAGCTGAAATGGATTCATTGGGCCCTAATCTATGGATTTGTTATACTTGGGCAGGGTGGTTTCACCACGGTCCTGTTCCCCAACAAAATACATTTATAACAGAGTTTTAGAGAGTAAAGAAACTCAAATACATGTGTTTCAAATATACATTAAAAAAACATATGTTTCTTTGAAGAAATGCTCTCTCTTGTTTCTCTATAATCTTTTGCAATACTTTTTTTTGTTGGAATCGATAGGAATTTAACAATATAATCTTTTGTGAAGGAGCTTTGGTTGAAACGGAGCAGTTATAATTGTATTGCTTTGAATAACTGTCCAACTTTACTCTCTCAGATTCAAGAGATTGAAAACTTGAAACAAACCTTTGTTATGATATATTACAAGCGTCCCAAATGGGAGCCTATTCATAACTGGCACCAGAGTCCTGGTCAAAAGTAGTGCACTTTAAAGGGAACAGGGGACAGTTTGCAAAAACAAGGTGGCAGGTAGCCTAGTGGTTAGAGTGTCGGACCAGTAGCTGAAAGGTTGCTGGTTCAAATACTTCAGCTGATAAAGTGAAACATTTGCTGATGTGCCCTTGAGCAGGGCATTTAACCAGAATTTGTTCCAGGTGAGCTGTACTATTGCTGTACTACTGCTGTAAAACAGCACCTATCCAGGTGTATATTAAAAAATACTGTTCTTCATACCATAGAAAATACTGTTCTTCATACCATAGCAAATATTGTCATTCATACCATAGAAAATACTGTTCTTCATACCATAGAAAATACTGTTCTTCATACCATAGAAAATACTGTTCTTCCTACCATAGAAAATACTGTTCTTCATACCATAGAAAATACTGTTCTTCATACCATAGAAAATACTGTCCTTCATACCATAGCCAATACTGTTATTCATACCATAGAAAATACTGTTATTCATACCATAGAAAATACTGTTCTTCATACCATAGCAAATATTGTCATTCATACCATAGAAAATACTGTTCTTCCTACCATAGAAAATACTGTTCTTCATACCATAGAAAATACTGTTCTTCCTACCATAGAAAATACTGTTCTTCATACCATAGAAAATACTGTCCTTCATACCATAGAAAATACTGTTCTTCCTACCATAGAAAATACTGTTCTTCATACCATAGAAAATACTGTTCTTCATACCATAGAAAATACTGTCCTTCATACCATAGAAAATACTGTTCTTCATACCATAGAAAATACTGTTCTTCCTACCATAGAAAATACTGTTCTTCATACCATAGAAAATACTGTCCTTCATACCATAGCCAATACTGTTATTCATACCATAGAAAATACTGTTCTTCATACCATAGCCAATACTGTTCTTCATACCATAGAAAATACTGTTCTTCATACCATAGCCAATACTGTTATTCATACCAAAGCCAATACTGTTCTTCATACCATAGAAAATACTGTTCTTCATACCATAGAAAATACTGTCCTTCATACCATAGAAAATACTGTCCTTCATACCATAGAAAATACTGTTCTTCATACCATAGAAAATACTGTTCTTCCTACCATAGAAAATACTGTTCTTCATACCATAGCCAAGACTGTTCTTCATACCATAGAAAATACTGTTCTTCATACCATAGCCAATACTGTTATTCATACCATAGCCAATACTGTTCTTCATACCATAGAAAATACTGTCCTTCATACCATAGAAAATACTGTTCTTCATACCATAGAAAATACTGTTCTTCATACCATAGCCAATACTGTTCTTCATACCATAGAACATGCTGTTCTTCATAGAAAATACTGTTCTTCCTACCATAGAAAATACTGTTATTCATACCATAGAAAATACTGTTATTCATACCATAGAAAATAGCCATAGAAAATACTGTTCTTCATACCATAGAAAATACTGTTCTTCATACCATAGCCAATACTGTTCTTCATACCATAGAAAATACTGTTCTTCCTACCATAGAAAATACTGTTCTTCATACCATAGAAAATACTGTTCTTCATACCATAGAAAATACTGTTCTTCATACCATAGAAAATACTGTTCTTCCTACCATAGAAAATACTGTTCTTCATACCATAGAAAATACTGTTCTTCCTACCATAGAAAATACTGTTCTTCATACCATAGAAAATACTGTTCTTCATACCATAGCCAATACTGTTATTCATACCATAGCCAATACTGTTCTTCATACCATAGAAAATACTGTTCTTCATACCATAGAAAATACTGTTCTTCATATCATAGAAAATACTGTTCTTCCTACCATAGAAAATACTGTTATTCATACCATAGAAAATACTGTTATTCATACCATAGAAAATACTGTTCTTCCTACCATAGAAAATACTGTTCTTCATACCATAGAAAATACTGTCCTTCATACCATAGAAAATACTGTTCTTCATACCATAGAAAATACTGTTCTTCATACCATAGCCAATACTGTTCTTCATACCATAGAAAATACTGTTCTTCCTACCATAGAAAATACTGTTCTTCATACCATAGAAAATACTGTTCTTCATACCATAGCCAATACTGTTCTTCATACCATAGAAAATACTGTTCTTCATACCATAGCCAATACTGTTCTTCATACCATAGAAAATACTGTTCTTCATACCATAGAAAATACTGTTCTTCATACCATAGAAAATACTGTTCTTCATACCATAGCCAATACTTCACTGTATAATTTCACCCTCATTGCGATTGCCTCATTTTCAATGCTAGTCTCACGGCAGCAACTCAGCAGCTGTGGCTGGCCGCTCTTTCAACTCCATCCAGCCTGACTTTGTCTACACACGTCCTAAAATAGCATTATACATATCATCTTTGTTACTAGCATTAATGTCAAATACATCCCAAATGGCACCCTATTCCCTATATAGTGCACTACTTTTGAGCAGAGTCCTATGGGCAATGGCACCCTATTCCCTATATAGTGCACTACTTTTGACCAGAGGCCCCAGTACATAGGGAATAGGGTGACATTTATGGCGTAGACATGCAGGGGCGTTGTCTAACTTGGTTCTAGGTAGGCTACTCTTTCAGAAGTTATTGTCCTGAACTGAATACACAGGACCAGTGGGCACGTAGCGAAAGGTGTTCTATCGAGAACATTTATAAAATATATTTTTTGTTTGTTTTGTTCATGCGACGCTGAATATGTATATGATTAAATAGAACAACATGACGAGCTAACTTGAATTAACATCTTGAGAGTTTTTTTCAAATTCATGTAGAGTTTTGGAGATTCTGATTTCAGATGAGATATATGTGAATTTTTCTCATTTACTCAGATATTAGCCGTTTTTCTTTTGTCCCTTGAGCCACCGCTAGTCAAACTGAATTAAACTGGATGTCTTTCTAGGATTTCCTTAAATGTCAATCAGCAGTGCAATTGATCACTGATAAAGGGGACAAATTGATCACTGATAAAGGGGACAAATTGATCACTGATAAAGGGGACAAATTGATCACTGATAAAGGGGACAAATTGATCACTGATAAAGGGGACAAATTGATCACTGATAAAGGGGACAAATTGATCACTGATAAAGGAGACAATTGATCAATTGATTGATGAACTGTTCCCAGAAATGTTCCGCTGTTATCAATAGATTCTTAAAACATTTTTTATTATTAAAAATAAATAATAAATAAAGTGTTTTCTGTGTGCGTACGTGTTTGTGCATACTTACAGGTAGTGTGTGTGTGTGTGTGTGTGTGTGTGTGTGTGTGTGTGTGTGTGTGTGTGTGTGTGTGTGTGTGTGTGGGGTGTGTGTGTGTGTGTGTGTGTGTGCAGAGCATGGGTACTTGCACTTAGGTGTGTCTATGCGGGCGTGCACTTGTAGGTACGTGTGCTTGGCAATCCTCTCATATCCCAGGCCATGTCACACCCATATTGACTGAGGTCAAACAGCAAACAGTCAGATGAAAAGAGAGAGAGAGAGAGGCTACTTCCCAAATGGGCTACTATTCCCTATATAGTTCACTACTGTTAACCAGGGCCCATAGGGATAAGTTTAAAAGTAATTAGCTATGTTGGGATTAGGGTGCCATTTGGGAAGCAGTGTGGACCCGTGTGTCTGTTTAAGAAAGAACAGGAAGTGGAGACTGGTCCTGTGTGTCTGTTGAAGGAAGAACAGGAAGTGGAGACTGGTCCTGTGTGTCGGTTTAAGGAAGAGGAGACTGGTCCTGTGTGTCGGTTTAAGTAAGAGGAGACTGGTCCTGTGTGTCGGTTTAAGGAAGAGGAGACTGGTCCTGTGTGTCGGTTTAAGGAATAGGAGACTGGTCCTGTGTGTCGGTTTAAGGAAGAGGAGACTGGTCCTGTGTGTCGGTTTAAGGAATAGGAGACTGGTCCTGTGTGTCGGTTTAAGGAAGAGGAGACTGGTCCTGTGTGTCGGTTTAAGGAAGAGGAGACTGGTCCTGTGTGTCGGTTTAAGGAAGAGGAGACTGGTCCTGTGTGTCGGTTTAAGGAAGAGGAGACTGGTCCTGTGTGTCGGTTTAAGGAAGAGGAGACTGGTCCTGTGTGTCGGTTTAAGGAAGAGGAGACTGGTCCTGTGTGTCGGTTTAAGGAAGAGGAGACTGGTCCTGTGTGTCGGTTTAAGGAAGAGGAGACTGGTCCTGTGTGTCGGTTTAAGGAAGAGGAGACTGGTCCTGTGTGTCGGTTTAAGGAAGAGGAGACTGGTCCTGTAGGAGACTGGTCCTGTGTGTCGGTTTAAGGAAGAGGAGACTGGTCCTGTGTGTCGGTTTAAGGAAGAGGAGACTGGTCCTGTGTGTCGGTTTAAGGAAAGGAAGAGGAGACTGGTCCTGTGTGTCGGTTTAAGGAAGAGGAGACTGGTCCTGTGTGTCGGTTTTGGAGACTGGTCCTGTGTGTCGGTTTAAGGAAGAGGAGACTGGTCCTGTGTGTCGGTTTAAGGAAGAGGAGACTGGTCCTGTGTGTCGGTTTAAGGAAGAGGAGACTGGTCCTGTGTGTCGGTTTAAGGAAGAGGAGACTGGTCCTGTGTGTCGGTTTAAGGAAGTGGAGACTGGTCCTGTGTGTCGGTTTAAGGAAGAGGAGACTGGTCCTGTGTGTCGGTTTAAGGAAGAGGAGACTGGTCCTGTGTGTCGGTTTAAGGAAGAGGAGACTGGTCCTGTGTGTCGGTTTAAGGAAGAGGAGACTGGTCCTGTGTGTCGGTTTAAGGAAGAGGAGACTGGTCCTGTGTGTCGGTTTAAGGAAGAGGAGACTGGTCCTGTGTGTCGGTTTAAGGAAGAGGAGACTGGTCCTGTGTGTCGGTTTAAGGAATAGGAGACTGGTCCTGTGTGTCGGTTTAAGGAAGAGGAGACTGGTCCTGTGTGTCGGTTTAAGGAATAGGAGACTGGTCCTGTGTCGGTTTAAGGAAGAGGAGACTGGTCCTGTGTGTCGGTTTAAGGAAGAGGAGACTGGTCCTGTGTGCCAGTTTAAGGAAGAGGAGACTGGTCCTGTGTGTCGGTTTAAGGAAGAGGAGACTGGTCCTGTGTGTCGGTTTAAGGAAGAGGAGACTGGTCCTGTGTGTCGGTTTAAGGAAGAGGAGACTCGTCCTGTGTCGGTTTAAGGAAGAGGAGACTGGAACTGTGTGTCGGTTTAAGGAAGAGGAGACTGGTCCTGTGTGTCGGTTTAAGGAAGAGGAGACTGGTCCTGTGTGTCGGTTTAAGGAAGAACAGGAAGGAGACTGGTCCTGTGTGCCGGTTTAAGGAAGAGGAGACTGGTCCTGTGTGTCGGTTTAAGGAAGAACAGGAAGAGGAGACTGGTCCTGTGTGTCGGTTTAAGGAAGAGGAGACTGGTCCTGTGTGTCGGTTTAAGGAAGAGGAGACTGGTCCTGTGTGTCGGTTTAAGGAAGTGGAGACTGGTCCTGTGTGTCGGTTTAAGGAAGAGGAGACTGGTCCTGTGTGTCGGTTTAAGGAAGAGGAGACTGGTCCTGTGTGTCGGTTTAAGGAAGAGGAGACTGGTCCTGTGTGTCGGTTTAAGGAAGAGGAGACTGGTCCTGTGTGTCGGTTTAAGGAAGAGGAGACTGGTCCTGTGTGTCGGTTTAAGGAAGAGGAGACTGGTCCTGTGTGTCGGTTTAAGGAATAGGAGACTGGTCCTGTGTGTCGGTTTAAGGAAGAGGAGACTGGTCCTGTGTGTCGGTTTAAGGAATAGGAGACTGGTCCTGTGTGTCGGTTTAAGGAAGAGGAGACTGGTCCTGTGTGTCGGTTTAAGGAATAGGAGACTGGTCCTGTGTGTCGGTTTAAGGAAGAGGAGACTGGTCCTGTGTGTCGGTTTAAGGAAGAGGAGACTGGTCCTGTGTGCCGGTTTAAGGAAGAGGAGACTGGTCCTGTGTGTCGGTTTAAGGAAGAGGAGACTGGTCCTGTGTGTCGGTTTAAGGAAGAGGAGACTGGTCCTGTGTGCCGGTTTAAGGAAGAGGAGACTCGTCCTGTGTGTCGGTTTAAGGAAGAGGAGACTGGAACTGTGTGTCGGTTTAAGGAAGAGGAGACTGGTCCTGTGTGTCGGTTTAAGGAAGAGGAGACTGGTCCTGTGTGTCGGTTTAAGGAAGAACAGGAAGAGGAGACTGGTCCTGTGTGCCGGTTTAAGGAAGAGGAGACTGGTCCTGTGTGTCGGTTTAAGGAAGAACAGGAAGAGGAGACTGGTCCTGTGTGCCGGTTTAAGGAAGAGGAGACTGGTCCTGTGTGTCGGTTTAAGGAAGAACAGGAAGAGGAGACTGGTCCTGTGTGTCGGTTTAAGGAAGAGGAGACGGGTCCTGTGTGCCGGTTTAAGGAAGAACAGGGAGTGGCAGCACGCTACTATGAGTCAAGAATACCAACTGATTTGACATGTCCCTAATGGTACCCTTCCCCCTATATATAGTGCACTACTTTTGACCACAGCCCTATAAGCCCTATGGACCATGGTCAAAAGTAGTGCACTTCATAAAGAGAAGAGTGCCGTTTGGGAAACAGTCTTAGTCTCAGGATAGGGAACACACAGTGAAGTGAAGTACAGCTGTACCAAAGATGCTGGCTGTGTTGTTTAGAAGGAGCCTGTCATCATAAACTGCTGTATAGGTTAAGAAGATCCTAACGGGCTCAGAAGGAATGTCTGTTCCTCTCTAGGAATAGAGGAATCCTCAAAAATGCATATATTTTATACATCAAACATTTTTAACATTTTAACATTTAAGTCATTTAGCAGACGCTCTTATCCAGAGCGACTTACAAATTGGACATACATGATGTTTGAAAGTAGACACTTTTCTGTATGGGGTTGTGTATGTCATGCTCACACAGTTTGTTTAGCAAATTTAGAAATATGTTTTTTCAAATGATTTATGATTATGTTTATCTGAGTACCTGTTTCCTTCGCTTCCACTTGGGCGTTGGTCCCCTTTGAAGACCAGTTTCATGTGTTGTTATTCTCACAGTCGGCTGAGTCTGACTAACACTTTGTCATGCTCATTGACTTTTAAAGGGATCGCGAGTGGCTCAGTGGTCTAAGGCACTGCATCGCAGTGGTGTCACTACAGGCCGGGGTTCACTATAAAACCCGGGTTCGATCCCGGGCTGTATCACAACGGGCCGTGATCGGGAGTTCCATAGTTCGGGGGCACAATTGACCCAGCGTCTTTAGGTGAGGGTTTGGCTTGGGTAGCGCTGTCATTAGTAAATACGAATATTTTTTTATTCAACTGACTTGGCCTTGTTAAATAAAGAATAAATACATATAAATGACATGAATTAATGAAATAATTGATTAATAAAATGCAGCTAAACTCTACCTTCCAATCTGTGTCTTCTTTGACATTTCTCAACAGCTCTTTGTCATTTCTTTTGCAAAACACAAGGAATGAGTCAGTGGTTGAATGGGAGGATATGTAGGAAGGACTCGGGTGTGTTTCCTGGTCAGTGTACAGCACTGGAGGTGTGTCTGCCTGTCTGTGAACCAGTGCAAATAGCTGGGACTACAGTCACCGTGAGTCAGAGGACGAGTCCCAAATGGCACCCTATTCCCCAATAGGGCTCTGATCAAAAGTAGTGCACTATATAGGGAATAGGGTGTACATTTGGGACAATCCCCCCAAAGACCCGCATGACTACAACACACACAGAGCCACTGGTGCATAGAAGCAGAGAGAAGGAGGGAAAATCTTTTAGGATTAGCAGAGACGGATGAATACGTTGGGTGGGTGTGTGTGTGTCTGTATGGGTGTGTGTGTGTCTGTGTGTGTGTGTGTGTGTGTGTGTGTGTGTGTGTGTGTGTGTGTGTGTGTGTGTGTGTGTGTGTGTGTGTGTGTGTGTGTGTGTGTGTGTGTGTGTGTGTGGCTGGGGGTGTGTGGGTGGGTGTGTGTGTCTGTATGGGTGTGTGTGTGTGTCTGTGTGGTGTGTGTGTGTGTGTGTGTGTGTGTGTGTGTGTGTGTGTGTGTGTGTGTGTGTGTGTGTGTGTGTGTGTGTGTGTGTGTGTGTGTGTGTGTGTGTGGGTGTGTGTGTGGGTGGGTGTGTGTGTGTGTGTGTGTGTGTGTGTTTGTATGGGTGTGTGTGGGTGTGTGTGTGGGTGTCTGTATGGGTGTGTGTGTGTGTGTTTGTATGGGTGTGTGTGTGTGTGTGTGTGTGTGTGTGTGTGTGTGTGTGTGTGTGTGTGTGTGTGTGTGTGTGTGTGTGTGTGTGTGTGTGTGTGTGTGTGTGTGTGTGTGTGTGTGTGTGTGTGTGTGTGTGTGTGTGTGTGTGTGTGTGTGTGTGCGTGCGTGCGTGCGAGCGTGCGTGCGTGCATGTGTGTGTGTGTGTGTGTGTGTTTTGTGGACAGATCTACAAACACATTTACAATCTTGAGTAACCATCTTCATCCAGACGCTTTCCTTCAGTTCAAACACGAAGGTCCACAAGCCAATAATAAAACACTAAAACAAAACTGATGATAATCAACTGGAATTCCAATCATACGATTGGACAATACAAGCAGTGTGTTTAGTAGAGAACAACCAGCCTCTTGTCTGTTTCATATTTGATGAGATCAGTTGATAGATCATGGGGTAGTATTTGTGATTCGCTGTGTTGTTGTCTTCAGTGTAACTTAGTATGTTGTGTTGTCTTCAGTGTAACTTAGTGTGTTGTGTTGTTGTCTTCAGTGTAACTTAGTATGTTGTGTTGTCTTCAGTGTAACTTAGTATGTTGTGTTGTTGTCTTCAGTGTAACTTAGTGTGTTGTGTTGTCTTCAGTGTAACTTAGTATGTTGTGTTGTTGTCTTCAACGTAACTTAGTATGTGTTGTTGTCTTCAGTGTAACTTAGTATGTGTTGTTGTCTTCAGTGTAACTTAGTATGTTGTGTTGTTGTCTTCAGTGTAACTTAGTATGTTGTGTTGTCTTCAGTGTAACTTAGTATGTTGTGTTGTTGTCTTCAGTGTAACTTAGTATGTGTTGTTGTCTTCAGTGTAACTTAGTATGTTGTGTTGTCTTCAGTGTAACTTAGTATGTTGTGTTGTTGTCTTCAGCGTAACTTAGTATGTTGTGTTGTCTTCAGTGTAACTTAGTATGTTGTGTTGTTGTCTTCAGCGTAACTTAGTATGTTGTGTTGTTGTCTTCAGTGTAACTTAGTATGTTGTGTTGTTGTCTTCAGCGTAACTTAGTATGTTGTGTTGTTGTCTTCAGTGTAACTTAGTATGTTGTGTTGTTGTCTTCAGTGTAACTTAGTATGTTGTGTTGTCTTCAGTGTAACTTAGTATGTTGTGTTGTTGTCTTCAGCGTAACTTAGTATGTGTTGTTGTCTTCAGTGTAACTTAGTATGTTGTGTTGTTGTCTTCAGTATAACTTAGTATGTTGTGTTGTTGTCTTCAGTGTAACTTAGTATGTTGTGTTGTCTTCAGTGTAACTTAGTATGTTGTGTTGTTGTCTTCAGTGTAACTTAGTATGTTGTGTTGTTGTCTTCAGTGTAACTTAGTATGTTGTGTTGTTGTCTTCAGTGTAACTTAGTGTGTTGTGTTGTTGTCTTCAGTGTAACTTAGTATGTTGTGTTGTCTTCAGTGTAACTTAGTATGTTGTGTTGTTGTCTTTAGTGTAACTTAGTGTGTTGTGTTGTCTTCAGTGTAACTTAGTATGTGTTGTTGTCTTCAATGTAACTTAGTGTGTTGTCTTCAGTGTAACTTAGTATGTTGTGTTGTCTTCAGTGTAACTTAGTATGTTGTGTTGTTGTCTTCAGTGTAACTTAGTATGTTGTGTTGTTGTCTTCAGTGTAACTTAGTATGTTGTGTTGTCTTCAGTGTAACTTAGTATGTTGTGTTGTTGTCTTCAGTGTAACTTAGTATGTTGTGTTGTTGTCTTCAGTGTAACTTAGTATGTTGTGTTGTTGTCTTCAGTGTAACTTAGTATGTCGTGTTGTTGTCTTCAGTGTAACTTAGTGTGTTGTGTTGTCTTCAGTGTAACTTAGTATGTTGTGTTGTTGTCTTCAGTGTAACTTAGTATGTTGTGTTGTCTTCAGTGTAACTTAGTATGTTGTGTTGTTGTCTTCAGTGTAACTTAGTATGTTGTGTTGTTGTCTTCAGTGTAACTTAGTATGTTGTGTTGTTGTCTTCAGTGTAACTTAGTATGTTGTGTTGTCTTCAGTGTAACTTAGTATGTTGTGTTGTTGTCTCCAGTGTAACTTAGTGTGTTGTGTTGCCTTCAGTGTAACTTAGTATGTTGTGTTGTTGTCTTCAGTGTAACTTAGTATGTTGTGTTGTTGTCTCCAGTGTAACTTAGTGTGTTGTGTTGTCTTCAGTGTAACTTAGTATGTTGTGTTGTTGTCTTCAGTGTAACTTAGTATGTTGTGTTGTCTTCAGTGTAACTTAGTATGTTGTGTTGTCTTCAGTGTAACTTAGTATGTTGTGTTGTCTTCAGTGTAACTTAGTATGTTGTGTTGTTGTCTTCAGTGTAACTTAGTATGTTGTGTTGTTGTCTTCAGTGTAACTTAGTGTGTTGTGTTGCCTTCAGTGTAACTTAGTATGTTGTGTTGTTGTCTTCAGTGTAACTTAGTATGTTGTGTTGTTGTCTCCAGTGTAACTTAGTGTGTTGTGTTGTCTTCAGTGTAACTTAGTATGTTGTGTTGTTGTCTTCAGTGTAACTTAGTATGTTGTGTTGTCTTCAGTGTAACTTAGTATGTTGTGTTGTCTTCAGTGTAACTTAGTATGTTGTGTTGTCTTCAGTGTAACCTAATGATTTTGTGTTGGTATTTGTCCTCCAGATATGGAATGAACTCCAAGGTAGACTTTAAGTAGGAAAATGTAGTCTCCTACAGTCATATTCAGATTTTACATGGAACATGGTACAACATGTATATTTATGTATCTCCTATTTTGTATATAGGGCTTTTTTTTGCATCCAAGGCTCACTTCTAAAAGATACTTGGGCCTCAATGTGGATTTCCATGTCAAAATAAATGTTTTAAAAAATAATAAAAGTCTAGGCTCACATTTCGGAGCTGCTATAGTCATCTTTTAAAAGCAAACTTTTGGGACATTTTGCTTTCATTGAAACTTTAGTTCTAAATGTCTCATTCTCAACGACAGCCTACCAGGGAACAGTGGGTTAACTGCCTTGTTCAGGGGCAGAACGACAGATTTTTACCTTGTCAGCTCAGTGATTCAATCTTGCAAACTTTTGGTTACTAGTCCAACGCTCTAATCATTAGGCTATCTGCCACCCCAACTACTAGGCTATCTGCCACACCAACTACTAGGCTATCTGCCACCCCAACTACTAGGCTATCTGCCACACCAACTACTAGGCTATCTGCCACCCCAACTACTAGGCTATCTGCCACACCAACTACTAGGCTATCTGCCACCCCAACTGCTAGGCTATCTGCCACACCAACTACTAGGCTATCTGCCACCCCAACTGCTAGGCTATCTGCCACACCAACTACTAGGCTATCTGACACCCCAACTACTAGGCTATCTGCCACCCCAACTACTAGGCTATCTGCCACCCCAACTGCTAGGCTATCTGCCACACCAACTACTAGGCTATCTGCCACCCCAACTGCTAGGCTATCTGCCACACCAACTACTAGGCTATCTGCCACCCCAACTACTAGGCTATCTGCCACCCCAACTACTAGGCTATCTGCCACCCCAACTACTAGGCTATCTGCCACCCCAACTACTAGGCTACCTGCCACCCCAACTACTAGGCTACCTGCCACCCCAACTACTAGGCTATCTGCCACCCCAACTACTAGGCTATCTGCCACCCCAACTACTAGGCTATCTGCCACACCAGCTACTAGGCTAGCTGCCACCCCAACTACTAGGCTATCTGCCACCCCAACTACTAGGCTATCTGCCACCCCAACTACTAGGCTATCTGCCACCCCAACTACTAGGCTATCTGCCACCCCAACTACTAGGCTATCTGCCACCCCAACTGCTAGGCTATCTGCCACCCCAACTGCTAGGCTATCTGCCACCCCAACTACTAGGCTATCTGCCACCCCAACTACTAGGCTATCTGCCACCCCAACTACTAGGCTATCTGCCACCCCAACTGCTAGGCTATCTGCCACCCCAACTACTAGGCTATCTGCCACACCAACTACAGGCTATCTGCCGCCCCAACTGCTAGGCTATCTGCCACCCCAACTACTAGGCTATCTGCCACCCCAACTGCTAGGCTATCTGCCACCCCAACTACTAGGCTATCTGCCACCCCAACTGCTAGGCTATCTGCCACCCCAACTACTAGGCTATCTGCCACCCCAACTGCTAGGCTATCTGCCACCCCAACTACTAGGCTATCTGCCACCCCAACTGCTAGGCTATCTGCCACCCCAACTACTAGGCTATCTGCCACCCCAACTACTAGGCTATCTGCCACCCCAACTGCTAGGCTATCTGCCACCCCAACTACTAGGCTATCTGCCACCCCAACTGCTAGGCTATCTGCCACACCAACTGCTAGGCTATCCACCCCAACTGCTAGGCTATCTGCCACACCAACTACTAGGCTATCTGCCACCCCAACTGCTAGGCTATCTGCCACACCAACTACTAGGCTATCTGCCACCCCAACTACTAGGCTATCTGCCACCCCAACTACTAGGCTATCTGCCACCCCAACTACTAGGCTATATGCCACCCTAACTACTAGGCTATCTGCCACCCCAACTACTAGGCTATCTGCCACCCCAACTGCTAGGCTATCTGCCACCCCAACTACTAGGCTATCTGCCACCCCAACTGCTAGGCTATCTGCCACCCCAACTACTAGGCTATCTGCCACCCCAACTGCTAGGCTATCTGCCACCCCAACTACTAGGCTATCTGCCACCCCAACTGCTAGGCTATCTGCCACCCCAACTGCTAGGCTATCTGCCACACCAACTACTAGGCTATCTGCCACCCCAACTACTAGGCTATCTGCCACCCCAACTACTAGGCTATCTGCCACCCCAACTACTAGGCTATCTGCCACCCCAACTACTAGGCTATCTGCCACCCCAACTACTAGGCTATCTGCCACCCCAACTACTAGGCTATCTGCCACCCCAACTACTAGGCTATCTGCCACACCAGCTACTAGGCTAGCTGCCACCCCAACTACTAGGCTATCTGCCACCCCAACTACTAGGCTATCTGCCACCCCAACTACTAGGCTATCTGCCACCCCAACTACTAGGCTATCTGCCACCCCAACTACTAGGCTATCTGCCACCCCAACTGCTAGGCTATCTGCCACCCCAACTGCTAGGCTATCTGCCACCCCAACTACTAGGCTATCTGCCACCCCAACTACTAGGCTATCTGCCACCCCAACTACAGGCTATCTGCCACCCCAACTGCTAGGCTATCTGCCACCCCAACTACTAGGCTATCTGCCACACCAACTACGAGGCTATCTGCCGCCCCAACTGCTAGGCTATCTGCCACCCCAACTACTAGGCTATCTGCCACCCCAACTGCTAGGCTATCTGCCACCCCAACTACTAGGCTATCTGCCACCCCAACTGCTAGGCTATCTGCCACCCCAACTACTAGGCTATCTGCCACCCCAACTGCTAGGCTATCTGCCACCCCAACTACTAGGCTATCTGCCACCCCAACTGCTAGGCTATCTGCCACCCCAACTACTAGGCTATCTGCCACCCCAACTGCTAGGCTATCTGCCACCCCAACTGCTAGGCTATCTGCCACCCCAACTACTAGGCTATCTGCCACCCCAACTGCTAGGCTATCTGCCACACCAACTGCTAGGCTATCTGCGACCCCAACTGCTAGGCTATCTGCCACCCAACTACTAGGCTATCTGCCACCCCAACTGCTAGGCTATCTGCCACACCAACTACTAGGCTATCTGCCACCCCAACTACTAGGCTATCTGCCACCCCAACTACTAGGCTATCTGCCACCCCAACTGCTAGGCTATCTGCCACCCCAACTACTAGGCTATCTGCCACCCCAACTACTAGGCTATCTGCCACCCCAACTACTAGGCTATCTGCCACCCCAACTGCTAGGCTATCTGCCACCCCAACTACTAGGCTATCTGCCACACCAACTACGAGGCTATCTGCCGCCCCAACTGCTAGGCTATCTGCCACCCCAACTACTAGGCTATCTGCCACCCCAACTGCTAGGCTATCTGCCACCCCAACTACTAGGCTATCTGCCACCCCAACTGCTAGGCTATCTGCCACCCCAACTACTAGGCTATCTGCCACCCCAACTGCTAGGCTATCTGCCACCCCAACTACTAGGCTATCTGCCACCCCAACTGCTAGGCTATCTGCCACCCCAACTACTAGGCTATCTGCCACCCCAACTGCTAGGCTATCTGCCACCCCAACTGCTAGGCTATCTGCCACCCCAACTACTAGGCTATCTGCCACCCCAACTGCTAGGCTATCTGCCACACCAACTGCTAGGCTATCTGCGACCCCAACTGCTAGGCTATCTGCCACACCAACTACTAGGCTATCTGCCACCCCAACTGCTAGGCTATCTGCCACACCAACTACTAGGCTATCTGCCACCCCAACTACTAGGCTATCTGCCACCCCAACTACTAGGCTATCTGCCACCCCAACTACTAGGCTATATGCCACCCCAACTACTAGGCTATCTGCCACCCCAACTACTAGGCTATCTGCCACCCCAACTGCTAGGCTATCTGCCACCCCAACTACTAGGCTATCTGCCACCCCAACTGCTAGGCTATCTGCCACCCCAACTACTAGGCTATCTGCCACCCCAACTGCTAGGCTATCTGCCACCCCAACTACTAGGCTATCTGCCACCCCAACTGCTAGGCTATCTGCCGCCCCAACTGCTAGGCTATCTGCCACACCAACTACTAGGCTATCTGCCACCCCAACTACTAGGCTATCTGCCACCCCAACTACTAGGCTATCTGCCACCCCAACTACTAGGCTATCTGCCACCCCAACTACTAGGCTATCTGCCACCCCAACTACTAGGCTATCTGCCACCCCAACTGCTAGGCTATCTGCCACCCCAACTACTAGGCTATCTGCCACACCAACTACTAGGCTATCTGCCGCCCCAACTGCTAGGCTATCTGCCACCCCAACTACTAGGCTATCTGCCACCCCAACTGCTAGGCTATCTGCCACCCCAACTACTAGGCTATCTGCCACCCCAACTGCTAGGCTATCTGCCACCCCAACTACTAGGCTATCTGCCACCCCAACTACTAGGCTATCTGCCACCCCAACTGCTAGGCTATCTGCCACCCCAACTACTAGGCTATCTGCCACCCCAACTGCTAGGCTATCTGCCACCCCAACTACTAGGCTATCTGCCACCCCAACTGCTAGGCTATCTGCCACCCCAACTGCTAGGCTATCTGCCACCCCAACTGCTAGGCTATCTGCCACCCCAACTGCTAGGCTATCTGCCACCCCAACTACTAGGCTATCTGCCACCCCAACTGCTAGGCTATCTGCCACACCAACTGCTAGGCTATCTGCCACCCCAACTGCTAGGCTATCTGCCACACCAACTACTAGGCTATCTGCCACCCCAACTGCTAGGCTATCTGCCACACCAACTGCTAGGCTATCTGCCACACCAACTACTAGGCTATCTGCCACCCCAACTACTAGGCTATCTGCCACCCCAACTACTAGGCTATCTGCCACCCCAACTACTAGGCTATCTGCCACCCCAACTACTAGGCTATCTGCCACCCCAACTACTAGGCTATCTGCCACCTCAACCCCCCCAAACCACTAGGCCACCTGCCCCCCCCCCAACCACTAGCAAACAAAGCAAACAAAGCCCTCTCATGCCTCCATGTTGATAAGGTAGAGCCCTATGGTACCTGGTCAAAACTAGTGCACTTTAATAGGGAATAGGGTGCCATTTGGGTCGCAACCCATGGTAATCATGATATGGGACAAGCAACAGTTACTGTAGGTCAGGAAGGCAGTGTTATCAGACACCAAAATATCTCCACGGTTACCACTGACCATGTAGTGTAAAAACTAAACAGACAAACCAGCGAAGACAGCAGGAAACATCTAACCATCTTACAACACGCATATCATACAAATCATAACAACAGCCTGATTTCCATGGTTGCCATAGTTGGGATTTCCCCACCACGCTCTCACATGATTGAGAAAAGTCGGGCAAGCCTTCCCCGGAGCCTCCCCACCCCTATCCCGTCCTCTGATAGGCTACAGAGAAGAGAAGGAAGAAACATAAAAGCAGGGAATGAGAGACAGATTGAATTGTGGTTTACACTGCAAAAGTTGTGAGTCACGAACACGGGGGGGGGACGAGACGACGACGACACAGAGAGGAGGCTGAAAAAAAAATACTATTCTGGGATGGTTGGTTGCTATAGCAACACAATAAGCAAGGGGGCAGGTTATTGCAGGGATGTTTCCATAGCAATGCCCTGTGTGTATATATAAATATTGGATGCAGAAATGCAGTTGTAAGTGCTGTAACAAAACAATGCAGAAATGAATAGGTAGTCACAAACAGTTTATTTACATTATCATTGCATGGTGAATAGATGATTTGTCTATAGAAGTAAGAATATGTCCCCATACTTTGGGCTTTTTCTGGGATTACCTTCTCACGGCTAACAGACGTTGGCATGTTATGCCTTGTCATAGCCGACCACAGCACTGAACAATCAACCACTTAGGAAAATAGAGTTACCTCAACACTTTGCTCAACGCGTGTAACACTCCACCTAGAGTTTCAAACGGCTAGCGCAACAAAACAAAAAAAAAAGTTGATAAACCCCTTTCATTTTCTACTTGAAGAATAAAGACAATGATAGTTTGAACTTTATCCGAAGGTGTCATCATCAAGTACGACCTCTTTCCAGTCACAGATAACCTGCTTCTCAAATGTGGATGAGCCATTGTTCTGCGAGTCAGAGGGTTTTTAATAACATTGACCCAGTGTGTGTGTTTGAAACAGTTTTGCTGTAGCCCTCGTCGACCCTCCGGTATGTTTTTATTCAGACAGATACCTTCCAGAAGTTGGCCGTGTTCCAGAAGTTGGCCGTGTTCCAGAAGTTGGCCGTGTTCCAGAAGTTGGCCGTGTTCCAGAAGTTGACCGTGTTCCAGAAGTTGGCCGTGTTCCAGAAGTTGGCCGTGTTCCAGAAGTTGGCCGTGTTCCAGGAGTTTAACACACTGCCGTGTGGCAACGAATCGCAGTGAATTCTGTTAAAAGCAGAAGGTGACGATGCAATAAAATCAGTTGAACGTGTTAAACCAGACTGAGCCGCCGTTATCTAAGTGACTCCAACGTATGCCGAACGAGTCATTTGGACACTACCCCCTTGGTAGCTAGACTCACCTTAAACAAACATTTACATTTTACATTACATTTAAGTCATTTAGCAGACGCTCTTATCCAGAGCGACTTACAAATTGGTGCATTCACCTTATGAGATCCAGTGGAACAGTCACTTTACAATAGTGCATCTAAATCTTAAAAGGGGGGGGGGGTGAGAAGGATTACTTATCCTATCCTAGGTATTCCTTAAAGAGGTGGGGTTTCAGGTGTCTCCGGAAGGTGGTGATTGACTCCGCTGTCCTGGCGTCGTGAGGGAGTTTGTTCCACCATTGGGGGCCAGAGCAGCGAACAGTTTTGACTGGGCTGAGCGGGAACTGTACTTCCTCAGTGGTAGGGAGGCGAGCAGGCCAGAGGTGGATGAACGCAGTGCCCTTGTTTGGGTGTAGGGCCTGATCAGAGCCTGGAGGTACTGAGGTGCCGTTCCCCTCACAGCTCCGTAGGCAAGCACCATGGTCTTGTAGCGGATGCGAGCTTCAACTGGAAACCAGTCCCAAATACACCAAGAAGGTAACCCGATTTAACTTGAGTCTGTCTTGAGTGTATTTGGGTTCAATAGTGTGCTCACTACTACTCCTCTCTGCCCTCCCTCAGACCTCACCAGCAAAACCTGTATTTTTTATACCTTTCTAGGCAAGTCAGTTAAGAATAAATTCTTATTTTCAATGACAGCCTAGGAACAGTGGGTTAACTGCCTGTTCAGGAGCAGAACGACAGATTTGTAGCTTGTCAGCTTGGGGATTTGAACTTGCAACCTTCCAGTTACTAGCCCAACGCTCTAACCACTACCCTGCCACCTCTACACTCTAACCACTAGGCTACCTGCCACCTCTACACTCTAACCACTAGGCTACCCTGCCGCCTCTACACTCTAACCACTAGGCTACCTGCCACCTCTAGGCTCTAATCACTAGGCTACCCTGCCGCCTCTACACTCTATCCACTAGGCTACCTGCCACCTCTAGGCTACCCTGCCGCCTCTACACTCTAACCACTAGGCTACCCTGCCACCTCTACACTCTAACCACTAGGCTACCCTGCCGCCTCTACACTCTAACCACTAGGCTACCCTGCCACCTCTACACTCTAACCACTAGGCTACCCTGCCCCCTCTACACTCTAACCACTAGGCTACCCTGCCCCCTCTACACTCTAACCAAAGTCTTGGTTTTATGCATGTCAACATCAGAAGCCTCCTCCCTAAGTTTGTTTTACTCACTGCTTTAGCACACTCTGCTAACCCTGATGTCCTTGCCGTGTCTGAATCCTGGCTCAGGAAGGCCACCAAAAATTCTAGGATTTCCATACCCAACTATAACATCTTCCGTCAAGATAGAACTGCCAAAGGGGGCGGAGTGCAGTCTACTCTAACCACAGAGATAGCCTGCAAAGTAATGTCATACTTTCCAGGTCCATACCCAAACAGTTTGAACTACTAATTTTGAAAATTACTCTCTCCAGAAACAAGTCTCTCACTGTTGCCGCCTGCTACCTAACCCCGTCAGCTCCCAGCTGTGCCCTGGACACCATTTGTAGAATTGATCGCCCCCATCTAGCTTCAGAGTTTGTCCTGTTAGGTGACCTAAACTGGGATATGCTTAACACCCCGGCAGTCCTACAATCTAAAGCTAGATGCCCTCAATCTCACGCAAATCATCAAGGAACCCACCAGGTACAACCCTAACTCTGTAAACAAGGGCACCCTCCCCTCTCATCCTGACCAACTGGCCCTCCAAATATACCTCCGCTGTCTTCAACCAGGATCTCAGCTAATCACTGCCTCATCGCCTGTATCCGCCACGGAGCCGCAGTCAAACGACCACCCCTCATCACTGTCAACCCGCTCCCTAAAACACTAGGCTGTGAGCAGGCCTTTCTAACCACTGGCCCTGTATCCTGGAAGGACATTGACCTCATAACCCTCAGTTGAGGATGCCTGGTCATTCTTTAAAAGTAACTTCCTCACCATTTTGGATAAGCATGCCCGTTCAAAAATGCAGAACCAAGAACAGATACAGCCCTGGTTCACTCCAACCACTGACTGCCCTCGACCAGCACAAAAACATCCCCTGCGGACTGCACTCTAACCACTAGGCTAGCCCCCTCTATGCTAACTGTTCAGGGAAGTCAGGAACCAATACACGCAGTCAGTCAGGAAAGCTAAGGCCAGCTTCTTCTAGGCAAAAGTTTGCATCCTGTAGCTCCAACTCCAAAAAGTTCTGGGACACTGTGAAGTCCATGGAGAACAAGAGCACCCCTCCCAGCTGCCCACTGCACTGAGGCTACCCTGAAACACCTCTCCACCGATAAATCCATGATTACCGAAAACTTCAATAAGCACTTCTCAACGGCTGGCCATGCCTTCCGCCTGGCTACTCCAACCTCGGCCACAGCTACCTGCCCCCCTACAGTTCCTCACCCAAGCCTCTCCAGGTTCTCCTCTTACCCAAACCAGATAGCAGATGTTCTGAAAGAGCTGCAAAACCTGGACCCGTACAAATCAACCACTGGGCTGACAATCTGATCCGCTATTTCTGAAACTATCTGCCGCCATTGTCGCAACCCCTATTACCAGCCTGTTCAACCTCTCTTTCATAACCACTGAGATCCCCATGGATTGAAAGCTGCCTCAGTCATCCCCTCTTCAAAGGAGGGACCCTGCCACCCTGGACCCAAACTGCTACCCTGCCTCTAACCACTAGGCTCCCTGCCTGCCTCTGCTCTAACCACTAGGCTACCCTTGCCACCCAAGTCAACAAACTAGGTCACTGCCACCCATCTAACCAATACCCTGCCACCTCTACCTTCTAACCACTGGCACCCTGGTTTCCTAACCACTAGGTGCACCTCAGCCACACTCTAACCACTAGGTACTAAATGAACCATAGGCTACCCTGCCACCTCGATAAAAGACTAGGTACCTGTGCAGCCTCTTCATCTAACCACTAGGCTACCCTGCCACCTCTGTCAATCTAACCAAATTCTTACCCTGCCACCTCAACAGCCTCTTTTCGGATGACCCTGCCACCTCTACACTCTAACCACTAGGCTTGCCAGACAGAGTTAACCAGGCTGTGTCAACTCACCAGGGCTACCCTGCCACCTCTACACTCTAACCACTAGGCTACCTGCCACTACACTCTAATTCTAGGGCCGACTCTTTTCTCTAATATATCAATGATCTTGCTCTAACCACGGGCTACCCTGCCACCCACCTCTAACCACTAGGCTACCCGACCCTCCATTCTAACCACTAGGCTACCCTGCCCCTCTCATTGGACCACTGTGCTACCCTGCCACCTCAAACGAGCTCTAACCACTACAGCACTCCTAACCACTGGCCTCCAACTCTCTCTAACCACTAAAACCAAATGCCACCTCTACACTCTAACCACTAGGCTGCCTGCCACCTCTACACTCTAACCACTAGGCTACCCTGCCACATCACCACCCTGGATGGTTCCAACCACTAGGCTACCCTGCCACCTCTACACTCTAACCCTAGGCTACCCTGCCACCTACACTCTAACCACTAGGCTACCCTGCCAGACTCACATCAACCACATCTCCAATCAAAAATCTAACCACTAGGCTACCCGGCTTTCTCTACACTCTAACCACTAGGCTACCCTGCCACCTCTACTCTAACCACTAGGCTACCCTGCCACCTAGTAAAACTGACTAGGCTACCCTGATCCTCTACACTCTAACCACTAGGCGATGCCATCTACTAACCATGGCTACCCTGCCAACCTCTACTCAACCACTGGATGCAGTCTACTCTAACCACTAGTGCCATCCGTTTTGTCACTCTAACCACTATACCCACCCACCACTGCTACTTGTCTACACTCTAACCACTAGGCTGGCCCTCACTAACCATAGGCTACCCTGCGTCCCAGACCCACTGGCTCAGGTCATCTACACTCTAAGTCCACTAGGCTACCCTGCCACCTCTTATCTCTAACCACTAGGCTCACCCTGCCACCTCAACACCCATCCGCCCTAGGCTACCCTCCCTCTAGGTGTAACCACTGATCACCTCTAAAGCCTAACCACTATTTGGCCTGCCTTTCCTCAGCACTCTAACTGCTAGGCTGACTGCCACCTCTACACTCTAACCACTGAAGCTACCTGGAGACTTTTATCTAACCACTCACCTGCCACCAAACATCTAACCACTAGGCTACCTGACCTCTCGCTAACCACTGTACCTGTCTCTACACTCTAACCACTAGCTCACCCTTTTTCACCTCTACACTCTAACCACTAGGCTACCTGTTTCTATTTACTTAACCACTGCTACCCTGCCACCTCTATCTCTACCACTAGGCTACCTGCCCATCTGATCATTTATCACCACTCTAACCACTAGGCTACCTGCAACTCTAACCACTGTATGCCACTCTATTCCACTAGGCTCCTCATGCCTTTTCTACACTCTTACCACTAGGACCCTGCCCCTTTTTTTCTACTGTGTTATTGACTTGCTAACCACTAGGCTACCCTGCCATGTCTAACCACTGGCTTGTCTGTTCACCACTAGGCTACCTGCCTTTATCTTAACCAGGCTGCCCTGCCACCTCTGCAAATGAGAACTTGTTCTCAACTACCTGCCTGGTTAAATAACCAAGGTGAAATAAAAAATAAAAAATAAAACCACTAGGCTACCCTGCCACCTCTACACTCTAACCACTAGGCTACCCTGCCGCCTCTACACTCTAACCACTAGGCTACCCTGCCACCTCTACACTCTAACCACTAGGCTACCCTGCCCCCTCTACACTCTAACCACTAGGCTACCCTGCCACCTCTACACTCTAACCACTAGGCTACCTGCCCCCTCTACACTCTAATCACTAGGCTACCCTGCCACCTCTACACTCTAACCACTAGGCTACCCTGCCACCTCCACACTCTAACCACTAGGCTACCCTGCCCCCTCTACACTCTAACCACTAGGCTACCCTGCCCCCTCTACACTCTAACCACTAGGCTACCCTGCCACCTCTACACTCTAACCACTAGGCTACCCTGCCCCCTCTACACTCTAACCACTAGGCTACCCTGCCACCTCTACACTCTAACCACCAGGCTACCCTGCCCCCTCTACACTCTAACCACTAGGCTACCCTGCCACCTCTACACTCTAACCACTAGGCTACCCTGCCGCCTCTACACTCTAACCACTAGGCTACCCTGCCACCTCTACACTCTAACCACTAGGCTACCTGCCTCCTCTACACTCTAACCACTAGGCTACCCTGCCACCTCTACACTCTAACCACTAGGCTACCCTGCCCCCTCTACACTCTAACCACTAGGCTACCTGCCTCCTCTACACTCTAACCACTAGGCTACCCTGCCACCTCTACACTCTAACCACTAGGCTACCCTGCCCCCTCTACACTCTAACCACTAGGCTACCTGCCCCCTCTACACTCTAACCACTAGGCTACCCTGCCGCCTCTACACTCTAACCACTAGGCTACCCTGCCCCCTCTACACTCTAACCACTAGGCTACCTGCCACCTCTAGGCTCTAATCACTAGGCTACCCTGCCGCCTCTACACTCTAACCACTAGGCTACCCTGCCACCTCTACACTCTAACCACTAGGCTACCCTGCTCCCCTCTGCCACCTCTACACTCTAACCACTAGGCTACCCTGCCACCTCTACACTCTAACCACTAGGCTACCTGCCACCTCTACACTCTAACCACTAGGCTACCCTGCCACCTCTACACTCTAACCACTAGGCTACCCTGCCACCTCTACACTCTAACCACTAGGCTGCCCTGCCACCTCTACACTCTAACCACTAGGCTACCCTGCCACCTCTACACTCTAACCACTAGGCTACCCTGCCACCTCTACACTCTAACCACTAGGCTACCCTGCCACCTCTACACTCTAACCACTAGGCTACCCTGCCACCTCTACACTCTAACCACTAGGCTACCCTGCCACCTCTACACTCTAACCACTAGGCTACCCTGCCACCTCTACACTCTAACCACTAGGCTACCCTGCCACCTCTACACTCTAACCACTAGGCTACCTGCCACCTCTACACTCTAACCACTAGGCTACCCTGCCACCTCTACACTCTAACCACTAGGCTACCCTGCCGCCTCTACACTCTAACCACTAGGCTACCTGCCACCTCTACACTCTAACCACTAGGCTACCCTGCCACCTCTACACTCTAACCACTAGGCTACCCTGCCACCTCTACACTCTAACCACTAGGCTACCCTGCCACCTCTACACTCTAACCACTAGGCTACCCTGCCACCTCTACACTCTAACCACTAGGCTACCCTGCCCCTCTACACTCTAACCACTAGGCTACCCTGCCACCTCTACACTCTAACCACTAGGCTACCTGCCACCTCTACACTCTAACCACTAGGCTACCCTGCCACCTCTACACTCTAACCACTAGGCTACCTGCCACCTCTACACTCTAACCACTAGGCTACCCTGCCACCTCTACACTCTAACCACTAGGCTACCTGCCACCTCTACACTCTAACCACTAGGCTACCCTGCCACCTCTACACTCTAACCACTAGGCTACCTGCCACCTCTACACTCTAACCACTAGGCTACCCTGCCACCTCTACACTCTAACCACTAGGCTACCCTGCCACCTCTACACTCTAACCACTAGGCTACCTGCCTCCTCTACACTCTAACCACTAGGCTACCCTGCCACCTCTACACTCTAACCACTAGGCTACCCTGCCACCTCTACACTCTAACCACTAGGCTACCCTGCCTCCTCTACACTCTAACCACTAGGCTACCCTGCCACCTCTACACTCTAACCACTAGGCTACCCTGCCACCTCTACACTCTAACCACTAGGCTACCCTGCCTCCTCTACACTCTAACCACTAGGCTACCCTGCCACCTCTACACTCTAACCACTAGGCTACCCTGCCACCTCTACACTCTAACCACTAGGCTACCTGCCACCTCTACACTCTAACCACTAGGCTACCCTGCCTCCTCTACACTCTAACCACTAGGCTACCTGCCACCTCTACACTCTAACCACTAGGCCACCCTGCCACCTCTACACTCTAACCACTAGGCTACCACCTGCCACCTCTACACTCTAACCACTAGGCTACCTGCCACCTCTACACTCTAACCACTAGGCTACCTGCCACCTCTACACTCTAACCACTAGGCTACCCTGCCACCTCTACACTCTAACCACTAGGCTACCCTGCCACCTCTACACTCTAACCACTAGGCTACCTGCCACCTCTACACTCTAACCACTAGGCTACCCTGCCACCTCTACACTCTAACCACTAGGCTACCCTGCCACCTCTACACTCTAACCACTAGGCTACCTGCCACCTCTACACTCTAACCACTAGGCTACCTGCCTCCTCTACACTCTAACCACTAGGCTACCTGCCACCTCTACACTCTAACCACTAGGCTACCCTGCCCCCTCTACACTCTAACCACTAGGCTACCTGCCCCTCTACACTCTAACCACTAGGCTACCTGCCACCTCTACACTCTAACCACTAGGCTACCTGCCCCCTCTACACTCTAACCACTAGGCTACCTGCCACCTCTACTCTCTAACCACTAGGCTACCTGCCCCTCTACACTCTAACCACTAGGCTACCTGCCGCCTCTACACTCTAACCACTAGGCTACCCTGCCACCTCTACACTCTAACCACTAGGCTACCTGCCACCTCTACACTCTAACCACTAGGCTACCTGCCACCTCTACACTCTAACCACTAGGCTACCTGCCACCTCTACACTCTAACCACTAGGCTACCCTGCCACCTCTACACTCTAACCACTAGGCTACCTGCCACCTCTACACTCTAACCACTAGGCTACCCTGCCACCTCTACACTCTAACCACTAGGCTACCCTGCCACCTCTACACTCTAACCACTAGGCTACCCTGCCACCTCTACACTCTAACCACTAGGCTACCTGCCACCTCTACACTCTAACCACTAGGCTACCCTGCCACCTCTACACTCTAACCACTAGGCTACCCTGCCACCTCTACACTCTAACCACTAGGCTACCCTGCCACCTCTACACTCTAACCACTAGGCTACCCTGCCACCTCTACACTCTAACCACTAGGCTACCCTGCCCCCTCTACACTCTAACCACTAGTCTACCCTGCCTCCTCTACACTCTAACCACTAGGCTACCTGCCCCCCTGCCACCTCTACACTCTAACCACTAGGCTACCCTGCCACCTCTACACTCTAACCACTAGGCTACCCTGCCACCTCTACACTCTAACCACTAGGCTACCCTGCCACCTCTACACTCTAACCACTAGGCTACCCTGCCACCTCTACACTCTAACCACTAGGCTACCCTGCCACCTCTACACTCTAACCACTAGGCTACCCTGCCTCCTCTACACTCTAACCACTAGGCTACCCTGCCCCTCTACACTCTAACCACTAGGCTACCCTGCCACCTCTACACTCTAACCACTAGGCTACCCTGCCACCTCTACACTCTAACCACTAGGCTACCCTGCCACCTCTACACTCTAACCACTAGGCTACCCTGCCACCTCTACACTCTAACCACTAGGCTACCCTGCCACCTCTACACTCTAACCACTAGGCTACCCTGCCACCTCTACACTCTAACCACTAGGCTACCTGCCACCTCTACACTCTAACCACTAGGCTACCTGCCACCTCTACACTCTAACCACTAGGCTACCCTGCCACCTCTACACTCTAACCACTAGGCTACCCTGCCACCTCTACACTCTAACCACTAGGCTACCTGCCACCTCTACACTCTAACCACTAGGCTACCTGCCACCTCTACACTCTAACCACTAGGCTACCTGCCACCTCTACACTCTAACCACTAGGCTACCTGCCACCTCTACACTCTAACCACTAGGCTACCCTGCCACCTCTACACTCTAACCACTAGGCTACCCTGCCACCTCTACACTCTAACCACTAGGCTACCCTGCCCCCTCTACACTCTAACCACTAGGCTACCCTGCCACCTCTACACTCTAACCACTAGGCTACCTGCCACCTCTACACTCTAACCACTAGGCTACCCTGCCACCTCTACACTCTAACCACTAGGCTACCCTGCCGCCGTATTGAGAAGTATTTAAGTCATTCTATACCCCTGCAGAATGTAAGCTATGGTATTTATCTATATCAAAACAGACACTGAGACACACATGCTATTTATGCTATTTAACTGTCGCTCGGTATTTGAGCAATATCAAATCAGAGATATTCTTGTAGATTATCAGAAAACAAATTTTTATTTTATTTGTAAAAGTTGATTTCACCTTTATTTAACCAGGTTAAGAACAAGTTCTCATTTACAACTGCGACCTGGCCAAGATAAAACAAAGCAGTGCCGCAAAAACAACAACACAGAGTTACACATAAACAAACGTACAGTCAAATAACACAATAGTGCCTGTGACTTTAGTGAGCATTGTAGTTGTGCTTTGGAAGATGATATGCAGTGCAATGCCACACCTCCCAACTTGGGAAACATGAGCCTCAGGAACTTTGGGGTCTTAAATCAAAAAATGCAGGGGCTGCCTGCCTGTTTCTCTACTCTGTCCCTTTCTCTCTCTCTCTCTCCCTTTAACTCTCCCCATCTCTCCTCTCTCTCTCTCCTTTCCCTCTCTCTCTCCTCTCCCTCTCTCTCCTCTCCCTCTCTCTCCTCTCTCCCCTTCTCTCCTCTCCCACTGTCTCTCTCTTCTCCCTCTCTCTCCCTCCTCTCCCACGGTCTGTCTCCTCTTCTTCTCTCTCCTCTCCCACGGTCTCTCTCCTCTTCCTCTCTCTCCTCTCCACTGTCTCTCTCTCCTCTCCCTCTCTCTCCTCTCTCCCCCTCTCTCCTCTCTCCACTGTCTTCTCTCTTCTCCCTCTCTCTCCCTCTCCTCTCCCACGGTCTCTCTCCTCTTCCTCTCTCTCCTCTCCCACGGTCTCTCTCTTCTCCCTCTTCCTGGTATGTAGCGATGACATGCAGTGTTCTCTCTTCTGTTCTCTTCTCTTTCTCTCTTACACAGTCCTACAGAGCATCTAGAATGATATATGCAGGCTACCAAGAAATTAAATTAAACATTGTTTATGTACAACATATTTTTGACTATGTTGCCTTGGCTCCCATGCCTGGTGAGTGTTGATGTCAGACAGGGTACATCCCAAATGGCACCCTATTCCCTATATAGTGCACTACTTTTGACCAGAGTCCTTTGAACATGCTCTATTTCCCTGGTCAAAAGTAGGGCACTATATAAAAAACATTGTCTATGCAAAGACACTGTCTTCTTCCCCAGCCCCATTCAGCTAGTTTACCCTTGCCACAGTCATAATCCTTGACCTCTGACCCTCACCATTCCATTCTGATGCAAAACGACTCTGCTGCTGCATTTTAGTGCAAAACAACACCAGATGCCCTGTTAAGTGTACCAGCTGACTGGAGGCTGCGGAGAGGGAGACACCCACACTCACCCACCCAGGATTATTTTTTTGGTAAAAACAAAATATTGCAAAATGAAATTTAAAAGGTGAAATTCATATCCCACGGTGGACTAAAATAGGATACTTAAAAACAACAGTTTGTTAATTTTGCTATTTTATTGTTGTTGTTATAAAGCAAAATAAGAGGATTAATGTTGATCAAAATTGTATTTATTTTTTAGATAATGTAAAACAATTCTAGAAGAATGTCAATATGTTAGTATATCCTTACCACTGTCTACCACACTAAATATTATCTTCTGTCCCCCATGCAAAATAGTAACATTGGTACTTTTGCAAGATGTGGCCAAAGATAAATATGCAATATATTACTGGGTTGAAGTTCGCTGTCTAATTTCTAAAACTATCTGGTATTGACAATGAAACCAGTATTTCTGGCATGAATATATCAAGATAGAGAAGATCCCAATTTAGACTAAATGTGTCTAAACCCACTTCCTCTAAAGATTTTGATATACATCGGTTGGTCATTCAACCAATGACACACAGCGCTGTGGAGATCCTCCCCCCCACAAAAAAAACTAGAGTAATGGAACTGGCACTCTACCATAGTAACGACACAAACAATAGAACAAGTATGCCGGTGAAATAAAGTGCATGAGTTGAAGTGAAAGACTTAGAGAACAGGGAAGTAGAGATTGGGGTGAGGTTGGTTTCTACTTCTGCTGTGTTTGTTCTCTCCAGACCAAACCCAAAACCTTGACTACAACCATCCCACTCTCTCCAGATGTGTGGACAGAAACAGATGCCGAGCACATGCTTAACATGCCTAAACATTCACAAGGGATTGACAAAGAGACAGAAAAAAACAATACAGAGCTATTGTTATTTTTCTATTTGCCAAAATTTATATTATTTTTTTTGAAAAAAATCCCATAAAGTACAGAAGAAGTTGTAAATGTGGGTGTTGCTGTTGGCATAAAACAGAGTATTGTCTTGGGTTTGGCTTTTTTAGCTCTAAAGTTACTGGCCAAACACTAATTAAATGTACAGCCTGGGGAGACTAGGTTTGTTATAGGAAGACCAGGATGGTTCTGGATAGACTAGGCTTGTTCTGGGGAGACTAGGCTTGTTCTGGGGAGACTAGGCTTGTTCTGGAGAGACTCTGCTTGTTCTGGGGAGACTAGGCTTGTTCTGGGGAGACTAGGCTTGTTCTGGGGAGACTAGGCTTGTTCTGGAGAGACTCTGCTTGTTCTGGGGAGACTAGGCTTGTTCTGGGAGACTAGGCTTGTTCTGGATAGACTAGGCTTGTTCTGGGGAGACTAGGCTTGTTCTGGGGATACTAGGCTTGTTTTGGGGAGACTAGGCTTGTTCTGGGGAGACTAGGCTTGTTCTGGGGATACTATACTTGTTCTGGGGAGATTAGGCTTGTTCTGGGGAAACTAGGCTTGTTCTGGGGAGACTAGGCTTGTTCTGGGGAAACTAGGCTTGTTCTGGGGAAACTAGGCTTGTTCTTGGAGACTAGGCTTGTTCTGGGGATACTATACTTGTTCTGGGGAGATTAGGCTTGTTCTGGGGAAACTAGGCTTGTTCTGGCGAGACTAGGCTTGTTCTGGGGAGACTAGGCTTGTTCCGAGGAGACTAGGCCTGTTCTTGATAGACTAGGCTTGTTCTGGGGAGATTATGCTTTTTCTAGGGAGACTAGGCTTGTTCTGGGGTGACTAGGCGTGTTCTGGCTGCTGTGTGGTGTAGCTTGGTGACTGGCCCAAATAGCACCCTATTCCCTATATAGTGGAACTACTATGGGTCCTGGTCTAAAGTAGTGCACTATATAGGGAACAGGATGCCGTTTGGAATGCGTACAGCGTTGGAAACTTTGCCGTGTCTCAACCCTTAATAGAAATACTGTCTGTTTGTACTCTACAATAAACTGGTTGAACTGTCTTCTTGTACTTCTTCAGTCCAACGTTCCCTGTAGGTGAATAGTGAGACGTTGTTCTAACTCAAAATATGTGTTTTTCTCATAAATAGAGCGAGGGAGCGGTTCAACAATGCTGGGACTTTTACTGAAGGAATTGAAGAGGTTAGGACTGTGTCTGCTTGTACTACTCTATTCAAGTCATAGTTCCCTGTAGGTCTATGACTCTACATACCAATATGCTTTATACACAGTTAGAGCAAGGGAGGAGTTCAGTTCAACAATACCAGTCCTTATTGCAGGAATGGGATCAAGGAATAGGTAAGCATGTTGTCTATGTAGGGAACACCCAAATTCTTGTTGCTACGGTGACTATCATAATGAACTTGGTGTGAGTAAACAACTTCTTATGTTACTGTAGGCTTTGGCCGGGATGAGTGAGTCATTCATCCGCTGTAGGACTCAGGTCTGGCACCACTGTCATACTCTGTGCGTGTGTGTGTGTGTGTGTGTGTGTGTGTGTGTGTGTGTGTGTGTGTGTGTGTGTGTGTGTGTGTGTGTGTGTGTGTGTGTGTGTGTGTGTGTGTGTGTGTGTGTGTGTGTGTGTGTGTGTGTGTGTGTGTGTGTGTGTGTGTGTGTGTGTGTCACAAGCCATACATCACGTGGGTCTCAGCACACAAGTCAAGTTGAAAAGATTCTAGCATGTTAAACTTGCCTTTGGGATATTTAACATTTGGGATATGTAACCTTTGGGATATGTAACCTTTGGGATATGTAACCTTTGGGATATTTAACCTTTGGGATATGTAACCTTTGGGATATTTAACCTTTGGGATATTTACCCTTTGGGATATGTAACCTTTGGGATATTTAACCTTTGGGATATGTAACCTTTGGGATATGTAACCTTTGGGATATTTAACCTTTGGGATATGTCACCTTTGGGATATTTAACCTTTGGGATATGTAACCTTTGGGATATATAACCTTTGGGATATGTAACCTTTGGGATATGTAACCTTTGGGATATTTAACCTTTGGGATATGTAACCTTTGGGATATGTAACCTTTGGGATATTTAACCTTTGGGATATTTAACCTTTGAGATATGTAACCTTTGGGATATGTAACCTTTGGGATATTTAACCTTTGGGATATTTTCTTTGAGTGTGCATCTACACTCCACTACGTATTTATTAGGACGAGTGAAGCTAAAACCATTAATATGTCTCTATACTCCAGCATTTTTTTTGAGGGGGGGGGTTTAGGTCAAATGTTTGATCTAAAAATGTTACCTTTTATTTGAAGGTATTTTCAGACATAAATCTGTTTTACTGTTTAGAAATGAAAGCACTATATGTATTTAGTGAAGAAAAAAAAAACCTTTTAATGTTCCATGAACACAACCAGTCATGATGTTACGATCCGACGGTCAAACAACGCACTCAGATAATAGTCTACCTGAGCATGTTCGGCCACTACAGATGAATTGCAGCGTGCACCCGCCATTTCATGAAGGGAAAGAGATATCCGTTATAAAACACCCATTACTCATGAAATATCACATTTACATAAGTATTCAGACTCTTTACTCGGGAACTTTGTTGAAGCGTCTTTGGCATCGATTACAGCCTTGAGAGTCTTCTTGGGTGTGACGCTACAAAGCTTGGCACATCTGTATGTTGGGGAGTTTCTGACATTCTTCTCTGCAGATCATATCAAGCTCTGTCAGGTTGGATGGGGAGTGTCGCTGCACAACCATTTTCAGGTGTTGTCTTGGCTGTGTGCTTAGGCTGTGTGCTTAGGCTGTGTGCTTAGGCTGTGTGCTTAGGCTGTGTGCTTAGGCTGTGTGCTTAGGCTGTGTGCTTAGGCTGTGTGCTTAGGGATGTTGTCCTGTTGGAAGGTGAACCTTCGCCCCCCAGTCTAAGGTCCTGAGTGCTCTGGAGCAGGTTTTCATCAAGGATCTCTTTTTCTCGAGTTTCTCCCATTCCTCTCAGCATATTCTCTCAACCTCTGTCAGGTTGGATGGGGAGGGTCGCTTGCACAGCTATTTCCAGGTCTCTGAAAATAGCTTTGTTCGATTGGGTTCAATTCCAGGCTCTGGCTGGGCCACTCAAGGACATTCAGAGACTTTCCCCGAAGCCACTCGTGCATTGTCTTGGCTGTGTGCTTAGGCTCGTTGTCCTGTTGAAAGGTGAGAGCACTCTGGAGTAGGTTTTCATCAATGATCTCTATGTATTTTGCTCCGTTCATCTTTCCCTCGATCTCTTAGTCCCTGCTGGTGAAAAACATCCCCAAAGCATGCTGTTGACACCACCATGCTTCACCGTAGAGGTGGCATTGGTCAGGTGAACATCGGTGGCTGGTTTCCTACAGACGTGATGCTTGGCATTCAGACCAAGAAGTTCAATCTTGGTTTCGTCAGACCAAAGAATCTTGTTTCTCACTGTCTGAGAGTCCTTTAGGTGCCTTTTGGCAAACTCCAAGCGGGCTGTCATGTGCCTTTTACTAAGGAGAGGCTTCCATAAAGGTCTGATTGGTGGATCCTGTCTTATTTCTAAGGACCAGGACCTCATGGATTGGTTTTTGGTCAACTCCACCAATCAGGCCTTTGTGGGATCAACTGTGACATATTTTATTTCTTTATTTAACCAGGTAGGCAATTTGAGAACAAGTTCTCATTTATAATTGCGACCTGGCCAAGATAAAGCAAAGCAGTTCGACACATACAACGACACATGGAGTAAAACAAACATACAGTCCATAATACAGTAGAAAAATAAGTCTATATACGATGTGAGCAAATGAGGTGAGATAAGGGAGGTAAAGGCAAAAAAAAGGTCATGGTGGCGAAGTAAATACAATATAGCAAATTAAACACTGGACTGGTAGATTTGCAGTGGAAGAACGTGCAAAGTAGAAATAGAAATAATGGGGTGCAAAGGAGCTAAATTTAAATAAAAAAATCTCCCAATCAATTGAATTCACCACAGGTGGACGGACACCTGTCTCAATGATGATCAACAGAAACATGATACACCTGAGTCTCATAGCAAAGGGTCTGAAAACTTATGAAATAAGGTATTTCTATTTTTTACCTTGAATAAATTTGCAAAAATGTATAAAAACCCGTTTTTCACTTGGTCATTATGGGGTATTGTGTGTAGATTGATGAGGGAAAACATTTATTTCATACATTTTAGAATACAGCTGTAACGTCACAACATTTGGAAATAGTCAAAAGGGTCAGAATACCTTCAATGGTTGTCAAGATGGGGAGGGGCCTATCCGTAATAAAGAGATGGGGAGGGGCCTATCCGTAATAAAGAGATGGGGAGGGGCCTATCCGTAATAAAGAGATGGGGAGGGGCCTATCCGTAATAAAGAGATGGGGAGGGGCCTATCTGTAATAAAGAGATGGGGAGGGGCCTATCTGTAATAAAGAGATGGGGAGGGGCCTATCTGTAATAAAGAGATGGGGAGGGGTCTATCTGTAATAAAGAGATGGGGAGGGGCCTATCCGTAATAAAGAGATGGGGAGGGGTCTATCCGTAATAAAGAGATGGGGAGGGGCCTATCTGTAATAAAGAGATGGGGAGGGGTCTATCCATAATAAAGAGATGGGGAGGGGCCTATCCGTAATAAAGAGATGGGGAGGGGCCTATCTGTAATAAAGAGATGGGGAGGGGCCTATCTGTAATAAAGAGATGGGGAGGGGTCTATCTGTAATAAAGAGATGGGGAGGGGTCTATCTGTAATAAAGAGATGGGGAGGGGCCTATCTGTAATAAAGAGATGGGGAGGGGCCTATCTGTAATAAAGAGATGGGGAGGGGCCTATCTGTAATAAAGAGATGGGGAGGGGTCTATCTGTAATAAAGAGATGGGGAGGGGCCTATCCGTAATAAAGAGATGGGGAGGGGTCTATCCGTAATAAAGAGATGGGGAGGGGCCTATCTGTAATAAAGAGATGGGGAGGGGTCTATCCATAATAAAGAGATGGGGAGGGGCCTATCCGTAATAAAGAGATGGGGAGGGGCCTATCTGTAATAAAGAGATGGGGAGGGGCCTATCTGTAATAAAGAGATGGGGAGGGGTCTATCCGTAATAAAGAGATGGGGAGGGGTCTATCCGTAATAAAGAGATGGGGAGGGGCCTATCCGTAATAAAGAGATGGGGAGGGGCCTATCTGTAATAAAGAGATGGGGAGGGGCCTATCTGTAATAAAGAGATGGGGAGGGGTCTATCCGTAATAAAGAGATGGGGAGGGGTCTATCCGTAATAAAGAGATGGGGTAGGGGTCTATCCGTAATAAAGAGATGGGGAGAGGTCTGTCCGTAATAAAGAGATGGGGAGGGGTCTATCCGTAATAAAGAGATGGGGAGGGGCCTATCTGTAATAAAGAGATGGGGAGGGGTCTATCCGTAATAAAGAGATGGGGAGGGGTCTATCCGTAATAAAGAGATGGGGAGGGGCCTATCCGTAATAAAGAGATGGGGAGGGGTCTATCCGTAATAAAGAGATGGGGAGGGGCCTATCCGTAATAAAGAGATGGGGAGGGGCCTATCTGTAATAAAGAGATGGGGAGGGGCCTATCTGTAATAAAGAGATGGGGAGGGGTCTATCCGTAATAAAGAGATGGGGAGGGGTCTATCCGTAATAAAGAGATGGGGAGGGGCCTATCCGTAATAAAGAGATGGGGAGGGGCCTATCCGTAATAAAGAGATGGGGAGGGGCCTATCCGTAATAAAGAGATGGGGAGGGGTCTATCCGTAATAAAGAGATGGGGAGGGGCCTATCCGTAATAAAGAGATGGGGAGGGGTCTATCCGTAATAAAGAGATGGGGAGGGGTCTATCCGTAATAAAGAGATGGGGAGGGGTCTATCCGTAATAAAGAGATGGGGAGGGGCCTATCCGTAATAAAGAGATGGGGAGGGGTCTATCCATAATAAAGAGATGGGGAGGGGCCTATCCGTAATAAAGAGATGGGGAGGGGCCTATCCGTAATAAAGAGATGGGGAGGGGCCTATCCGTAATAAAGAGATGGGGAGGGGCCTATCCGTAATAAAGAGATGGGGAGGGGCCTATCCGTAATAAAGAGATGGGGAGGGGTCTATCCGTAATAAAGAGATGGGGAGGGGCCTATCCGTAATAAAGAGATGGGGAGGGGCCTATCCGTAATAAAGAGATGGGGAGGGGTCTATCCGTAATAAAGAGATGGGGAGGGGCCTATCCGTAATAAAGAGATGGGGAGGGGTCTATCCGTAATAAAGAGATGGGGAGGGGCCTATCCGTAATAAAGAGATGGGGAGGGGTCTATCCGTAATAAAGAGATGGGGAGGGGTCTATCCGTAATAAAGAGATGGGGAGGGGCCTATCCGTAATAAAGAGATGGGGAGGGGTCTATCCGTAATAAAGAGATGGGGAGGGGCCTATCCGTAATAAAGAGATGGGGAGGGGTCTATCCGTAATAAAGAGATGGGGAGGGGTCTATCCGTAATAAAGAGATGGGGAGGGGCCTATCCGTAATAAAGAGATGGGGAGGGGTCTATCCGTAATAAAGAGATGGGGAGGGGCCTATCCGTAATAAAGAGATGGGGAGGGGTCTATCCGTAATAAAGAGATGGGGAGGGGCCTATCCGTAATAAAGAGATGGGGAGGGGCCTATCTGTAATAAAGAGATGGGGAGGGGCCTATCCGTAATAAAGAGATGGGGAGGGGCCTATCCGTAATAAAGAGATGGGGAGGGGCCTATCCGTAATAAAGAGATGGGGAGGGGTCTATCCGTAATAAAGAGATGGGGAGGGGCCTATCCGTAATAAAGAGATGGGGAGGGGCCTATCCGTAATAAAGAGATGGGGAGGGGCCTATCTGTAATAAAGAGATGGGGAGGGGCCTATCCGTAGTAAAGAGATGGGGAGGGGCCTATCCGTAATAAAGAGATGGGGAGGGGCCTATCCGTAATAAAGAGATGGGGAGGGGTCTATCCGTAATAAAGAGAGGGGGAGGGGTCTATCCGTAATAAAGAGATGGGGAGGGGTCTATACGTAATAAAGAGATGGGGAGGGGTCTATCTGTAATAAAGAGATGGGGAGGGGCCTATCCGTAATAAAGAGATGGGGAGGGGTCTATCCGTAATAAAGAGATGGGGAGGGGTCTATCCGTAATAAAGAGATGCTCTGCTTTTCTGACACCACACGCCAAAAAAGCAAGTTCTGCAGTCTCTAGTTTTGTCTTATCTTGATTATTGTCCAGTCGTGTGGTCCAGTGCTGCAAGGAAAGACCTAGTTAAGCTGCAGCTGGCCCAGAACAGAGTGGCACATCTTGCTCTTCATTGTAATCAGAGGGACAATATCAACACTATGCATACCAGTCTCTATTGGCTAAGAGATGAGGAGAGACTGACTGCATCACTTCTTCTTTTTGTAAGAAACAATGTGTTGAAAATTACAAATGGTTTGGTTTGCATAGTTAACTTGTACTCAGCACTGACACACACACTTATCCCACCAGACATGCCACCAGGGGTCTTTTCACAGTCCCCAAATCCAGAACAAAGTCAAGAGGGTGTAGAGTATTATACAGTGCTCTGAAAAAGTATTTGCCCCCTTCCTGATTTCTTATTTTTTGTACATTTGTTACACTTATAAATGTTTCAGATCATCAAACAAAAGTCAATATTACACAAAGATAACCCAAGTCAACACAAAACACAATTTTTAAGTGATGATTTGATTTATTACGAGGAGAAAGAAGCTATCTTAACCTTCATGGCCCTATGTGAAAAAGTAATTGCCCCCTAAACCTAATATCTGGTTGTGCCAACCTCAGCAGCAACAACTGCAATCAAGCGTTTGAGATAACTGGCAATGAGTCTTTCACATCGCTGTGGAGGAATTTTGGCCCACTCTTCTTTGCAGAATTGTTTTAATTCAGCCACATTGGAGGGTTTTCGAGCATGAACCGCCTTTTTGAGGTCACGCCACAGCATCTCAATCGGATTCAAGTCCGGACATTGACTAGGCCACTCCAAGTGCGCTTCAGCTTGAGGTCATGAACTGATGGCCGGACATTCTCCTTCAGGATTTTTTGGTAGAGAGCAGAATTCACGCTTCAGCTTGAGGTCAGGAACAGATGACTGGACATTCTCCTTCAGGATTTTTTGGTAGAGAGCAGAATTCACGCTTCAGCTTGAGGTCAGGAACAGATGACTGGACATTCTCCTTCAGGATTATTTGGTAGAGAGCAGAATTCCTGGTTCCATCGATCACAGCAAGTCGTCCAGGTCCTGAAGCAGCAAAGCAGCCCCAGACCATCACACCACCACCACCATGCTGACCCCAGACCATCACACTACCACCACCATGCTGACCCCAGACCATCACACCACCACCACCATGCTGACCCCAGACCATCACACTACCACCACCATGCTGACCCCAGACCATCACACCACCACCACCATGCTGACCCCAGACCATCACACCACCACCACCATGCTGACCCCAGACCATCACACTACCACCACCATGCTGACCCCAGACCATCACACCACCACCACCATGCTGACCCCAGACCATCACACCACCACCACCATGCTGACCCCAGACCATCACACTACCACCACCATGCTGACCCCAGACCATCACACCACCACCATGCTGACCCCAGACCATCACACCACCACCACCATGCTGACCCCAGACCATCACACCACCACCACCATGCTGACCCCAGACCATCACACCACCACCACCATGCTGACCCCAGACCATCACACCACCACCACCATGCTGACCCCAGACCATCACACCACCACCACCATGCTGACCCCAGACCATCACACCACCACCACCATGCTGACCCCAGACCATCACACTACCACCACCATGCTGACCCCAGACCATCACACTACCACCACCATGCTGACCCCAGACCATCACACCACCACCACCATGCTGACCCCAGACCATCACACTACCACCACCATGCTGACCCCAGACCATCACACTACCACCACCATGCTGACCCCAGACCATCACACCACCACCACCATGCTGACCCCAGACCATCACACCACCACCACCATGCTGACCCCAGACCATCACACTACCACCACCATGCTGACCCCAGACCATCACACTACCACCACCATGCTGACCCCAGACCATCACACCACCACCACCATGCTGACCCCAAACCATCACACCACCACCACCATGCTGACCCCAGACCATCACACTACCACCACCATGCTGACCCCAGACCATCACACTACCACCACCATGCTGACCCCAGACCATCACACTACCACCACCATGCTGACCCCAGACCATCACACTACCACCACCATGCTGACCCCAGACCATCACACCACCACCACCATGCTGACCCCAGACCATCACACCACCACCACCATGCTGACCCCAGACCATCACACCACCACCACCATGCTGACCCCAGACCATCACACTACCACCACCATGCTGACCCCAGACCATCACACTACCACCACCATGCTGACCCCAGACCATCACACCACCACCACCATGCTGACCCCAGACCATCACACTACCACCACCATGCTGACCCCAGACCATCACACTACCACCACCATGCTGACCCCAGACCATCACACCACCACCACCATGCTGACCCCAGACCATCACACCACCACCACCATGCTGACCCCAAACCATCACACCACCACCACCATGCTGACCCCAGACCATCACACTACCACCACCATGCTGACCCCAGACCATCACACTACCACCACCATGCTGACCCCAGACCATCACACTACCACCACCATGCTGACCCCAGACCATCACACTACCACCACCATGCTGACCCCAGACCATCACACCACCACCACCATGCTGACCCCAGACCATCACACCACCACCACCATGCTGACCCCAGACCATCACACCACCACCACCATGCTGACCCCAGACCATCACACCACCACCACCATGCTGACCCCAGACCATCACACCACCACCACCATGCTGACCCCAGACCATCACACTACCACCACCATGCTGACCCCAGACCATCACACCACCACCACCATGCTGACCCCAGACCATCACACCACCACCACCATGCTGACCCCAGACCATCACACTACCACCACCATGCTGACCCCAGACCATCACACTACCACCACCATATTGACCCCAAACCATCCACTACCACCACCATATTGACCCCAGACCATCACACCACCACCACCATGCTGACCCCAGACCATCACACTACCACCACCATATTGACCCCAAACCATCACACTACCACCACCATATTGACCCCAGACCATCACACCACCACCACCATGCTGACCCCAGACCATCACACCACCACCACCATGCTGACCCCAGACCATCACACTACCACCACCATATTGACCCCAAACCATCACACTACCACCACCATATTGACCCAAGACCATCACACCACCACCACCATGCTGACCCCAGACCATCACACCACCACCACCATGCTGACCCCAGACCATCACACCACCACCACCATGCTGACCCCAGACCATCACACCACCACCACCATATTGACCCCAGACCATCACACCACCACCACCATGCTGACCCCAGACCATCACACCACCACCACCATGCTGACCCCAGACCATCACACCACCACCACCATGCTGACCCCAAACCATCACACTACCACCACCATGCTGACCCCAGACCATCACACCACCACCACCATGCTGACCCCAGACCATCACACCACCACCACCATGCTGACCCCAGACCATCACACTACCACCACCATGCTGACCCCAGACCATCACACCACCACCACCATGCTGACCCCAGACCATCACACCACCACCACCATGCTGACCCCAGACCATCACACCACCACCACCATGCTGACCCCAGACCATCACACCACCACCACCATGCTGACCCCAGACCATCACACCACCACCACCATGCTGACCCCAGACCATCACACTACCACCACCATGCTGACCCCAGACCATCACACCACCACCACCATGCTGACCCCAAACCACCACCACCACCATGCTGACCCCAGACCATCACACTACCACCACCATGCTGACCCCAGACCATCACACCACCACCACCATATTGACCCCAGACCATCACACTACCACCACCATATTGACCCCAGACCATCACACTACCACCACCATGCTGACCCCAGACCATCACACCACCACCACCATGCTGACCCCAGACCATCACACCACCATCACCATGCTGACCCCAGACCATCACACCACCACCACCATGCTGACCCCAGACCATCACACCACCACCACCATGCTGACCCCAGACCATCACACCACCACCACCATGCTGACCCCAGACCATCACACCACCACCACCATGCTGACCCCAGACCATCACACTACCACCACCATGCTGACCCCAGACCATCACACCACCACCACCATGCTGACCCCAGACCATCACACTACCACCACCATGCTGACCCCAGACCATCACACTACCACCACCATGCTGACCCCAGACCATCACACCACCACCACCATGCTGACCCCAGACCATCACACCACCATCACCATGCTGACCCCAAACCATCACACCACCACCACCATGCTGACCCCAGACCATCACACACCACCACCATGCTGACCCCAGACCATCACACTACCACCACCATGCTGACCCCAGACCATCACACCACCACCACCATGCTGACCCCAGACCATCACACCACCACCACCATGCTGACCCCAGACCATCACACTACCACCACCATGCTGACCCCAGACCATCACACCACCACCACCATGCTGACCCCAGACCATCACACCACCACCACCATGCTGACCCCAGACCATCACACTACCACCACCATGCTGACCCCAGACCATCACACTACCACCACCATGCTGACCCCAGACCATCACACCACCACCACCCTGACCCCAGACCATCACACTACCACCACCATGCTGACCCCAGACCATCACACCACCACCACCATGCTGACCCCAGACCATCACACCACCACCACCATGCTGACCCCAGACCATCACACCACCACCACCATGCTGACCCCAGACCATCACACTACCACCACCATGCTGACCCCAGACCATCACACCACCACCACCATGCTGACCCCAGACCATCACACTACCACCACCATGCTGACCCCAGACCATCACACTACCACCACCATGCTGACCCCAGACCATCACACCACCACCACCATGCTGACCCCAGACCATCACACTACCACCACCATGCTGACCCCAGACCATCACACCACCACCACCATGCTGACCCCAGACCATCACACCACCACCACCATGCTGACCCCAGACCATCACACCACCACCACCATGCTGACCCCAGACCATCACACCACCACCACCATGCTGACCCCAGACCATCACACTACCACCACCATGCTGACCCCAGACCATCACACCACCACCACCATGCTGACCCCAGACCATCACACTACCACCACCATGCTGACCCCAGACCATCACACCACCACCACCATGCTGACCCCAGACCATCACACTACCACCACCATGCTGACCCCAGACCATCACACCACCACCACCATGCTGACCCCAGACCATCACACTACCACCACCATGCTGACCCCAGACCATCACACTACCACCACCATGCTGACCCCAGACCATCACACCACCACCACCATGCTGACCCCAGACCATCACACTACCACCACCATGCTGACCCCAGACCATCACACCACCACCACCATGCTGACCCCAGACCATCACACCACCACCACCATGCTGACCCCAGACCATCACACCACCACCACCATGCTGACCCCAGACCATCACACCACCACCACCATGCTGACCCCAGACCATCACACCACCACCACCATGCTGACCCCAGACCATCACACTACCACCACCATGCTGACCCCAGACCATCACACCACCACCACCATGCTGACCCCAGACCATCACACTACCACCACCATGCTGACCCCAGACCATCACACCACCACCACCATGCTGACCCCAGACCATCACACTACCACCACCATGCTGACCCCAGACCATCACACCACCACCACCATGCTGACCCCAGACCATCACACTACCACCACCATGCTGACCCCAGACCATCACACTACCACCACCATGCTGACCCCAGACCATCACACCACCACCACCATGCTGACCCCAGACCATCACACTACCACCACCATGCTGACCCCAGACCATCACACCACCACCACCATGCTGACCCCAGACCATCACACCACCACCACCATGCTGACCCCAGACCATCACACCACCACCACCATGCTGACCCCAGACCATCACACCACCACCACCATGCTGACCCCAGACCATCACACTACCACCACCATGCTGACCCCAGACCATCACACCACCACCACCATGCTGACCCCAGACCATCACACTACCACCACCATGCTGACCCCAGACCATCACACCACCACCACCATGCTGACCCCAGACCATCACACTACCACCACCATGCTGACCCCAGACCATCACACCACCACCACCATGTTGACCCCAAACCATCACACTACCACCACCATGCTGACCCCAGACCATCACACCACCACCACCATGCTGACCCCAGACCATCACACCACCACCACCATGCTGACCCCAGACCATCACACCACCACCACCATGCTGACCCCAAACCATCACACTACCACCACCATGCTGACCCCAGACCATCACACTACCACCACCATGCTGACCCCAGACCATCACACCACCACCACCATGCTGACCCCAGACCATCACACCACCACCACCATGCTGACCCCAGACCATCACACCACCACCACCATGCTGACCCCAGACCATCACACTACCACCACCATGCTGACCCCAGACCATCACACTACCACCACCATGCTGACCCCAGACCATCACACCACCACCACCATGCTGACCCCAGACCATCACACCACCACCACCATGCTGACCCCAGACCATCACACTACCACCACCATGCTGACCCCAGACCATCACACTACCACCACCATGCTGACCCCAGACCATCACACTACCACCACCATGCTGACCCCAGACCATCACACCACCACCACCATGCTGACCCCAGACCATCACACCACCACCACCATGCTGACCCCAGACCATCACACCACCACCACCATGCTGACCCCAGACCATCACACCACCACCACCATGCTGACCCCAGACCATCACACCACCACCACCATGCTGACCCCAGACCATCACACTACCACCACCATGCTGACCCCAGACCATCACACCACCACCACCATGCTGACCCCAGACCATCACACTACCACCACCATGTTTGACTGTTGGTATGATGTTCTTTATCTGAAACGCTGTGTTACTTTAACGCCAGATGAAACGGGACACACACCTTCCAAAAAGTTCAACTTTTGTCTCGTCAGTCCACAGAATATTTTGCCAAAAGTCTTAGGGATCATCAAGATGTTTTTTGCCAAAAGTGAGACGAGCCTTTATGTTATTTTTGGTCAGCAGTGGTTTTCGCCTTGGAACTCTGCCATGGATTCCATTTTTGCCCAGTCTCTTTCTTATGGTTGAGTCATGAACACTGACCTTAACTGAGGCAAGTGAGAACTGCAGTTCTTTAGATGTTGTTGTGGATTCTTTTGTGACCTCTTGGATAAGTCGTCGCTGCGCTCTTGGGGTAGTTTTGGTAGGCCGGCCACTCCTGGGAAGGTTCACCACTGTTCCAAATGTTCTCCATTTGTGGATAATGTCTCTCACCGTGGTTCACTGGAGTCCCAGAGCTTTAGAAATGGCCTCGGAACCCTTTCCAGACCGATAAATGTCAATGACTTTGTTTCTCATCTGTTCCTACATTTCTTTGGATTGGGGCGTGATGTCTTGCTTTTTGAGATCTTTTGGCCTTAGTTCCCTTTGTCAGACAGGTTCTTGGTTCAACAGGTCTGGCAGTAATCAGGCCTGAGTGTGGCTAGTGAAATTGAACTCAGCTTCCCAGAAAATGTGATTAACCACAGTAAATTCATGATTTAAAAAGGGGGAGGGGGGCAATTACTTTGTCACATAGGGCCATGAAGGTTCGGATACCTTTTTTTCCCCTTAATAGATAATATTATCACTTAAAAACTGCATTTTGTGTTTACTTGGGTGATGTTTGTGTAATATTAACATTTGTTTGATGATCTGAAACATTTAAGTGTGACAAATGTGCAAAAAAAATAAGAAATCGGGAAGGGGGCAAATACTTTTTCACTGCACTGTATAGAGCCATTATTGCATGGAACTCTCTTCCATCTCATGTTGCTCAAATGAACTGCAAACCTGGTTTAAAAAAAAAACAGATTAAGCAACACCTCACAGCAAAACGCCTCTCCCCTATTTGCCCAAGATAGTTAGTGTGTATGTATTGATAAAGTTGTAGTCAGAAGTGAACATACACCTTAGCCAAATACATTTAAACTCTAGTTTTTCACAATTGCTGACATTTAAACCTAGTAAAAATGACCTGTCTTAGGTCAGTTTGGATCACCACTTTATTTGAAGAATGTGAAATGTCAGAATAATAGTAGGGAGAATTATTTATTTAAGCTTTTATTTCTTTCATCACATTCCCAGTGGGTCAAAATTTTACATACACTCAATTAGTATTTGGTAGCATTGCCGTTAAATTGTTTAACTTGGGTCAAACATTTTGGGAAACCTTCCAAAAGCTTCCCACAATAATTTGGGTGAATTTTGGCCCATTCCTCCTGACAGAGCTGGTGTAACCGAGTTAGGCTTATAGGCCTCCTTGCTCGCACACGTTTTTTCAGGTCTGCCCATACATTTTCTATAGGATTGAGGTCAGGGCTTTGTTCTGGCCACTCCAATACCTTGACTTTGTTGCCCTTAAGCCATTTTGCCACAACTTTGGAAGTATGCTTGGGGTCATTGTCCATTTGGAAGACCCATTTGTGACCAAGCTTTAACATCCTGACTGATGTCTTGAGATGTTGCTTCAATATATCCACATCATTTTCCTACCTCATGATGCCATCTATTGTGTGAAGGGTACCAATCCCCCCTGCAGCAAAGCACCCCCATAACATGATGCTGCCAACCCATGCTTCACGGTTGGGATGGTGTTCTTCAGCTTGCAAGCATTCTCCTTTTCCTCCAAACATAATGATGGTCAAAAGTTATATTTTTGTTTCTTCAGACCAGAGGACATTTCTCCAAAAAGTACAATCTTTGTCCCCATGTGCAGTTGCAAACCAAGTCTGTTTTTTTATGGCGGTTTTGGAGCAGTGGATTCTTCATTGCTGAGCGGCCTTTCAGGTTATGTCGATATAGGACTCGTTTTACTGTTGATATAGATTATTTTGTTCCTGTTTCCTCCAACATCTTTACAAGGTCCTTTGCTGTTGTTCTGGGATTGTTTTGCACTTTTCGCACCAAAGTACATTCATCTCTAGGAGACAGAACGCATCTCCTTCCTGAGCGGTACGACGACTGCGTGGTCCCATTGTGTTTATACTTGCGTACTATTGTTTGTCCAGATGAATGTGGTACCTTCAGGTGTTTGGAAATTGCTCCCAAGGATGAACCAGACTTGTGGAGGTCTACAATTTTTTTATGAGGTCTTAGCTGATTTCTTTAGAATTTCCCCTGATGTCAAGCAAAGAGGCACTGAGTTTGAAGATCGGCCTTGAAATAGATCCACAGGTACACCTCCAATTGACTCAAATGATGTCAATTAGCCTATCAGAAGCTTCTAAAGCCATGATATTTTCTGGAATTTTCCAAGCTGTTTAAAGGCACAGTCAACTTAGTGTATGTAAACTTCTGACCCAATGGAATTGTGATACAGTGAAATATAAGTGAAATAATCTGTCTGTAAACAATTGTTGGAAAAATTACTTGTGTCAATGCACAAAGTAGATGTCCTAACCGACTTGCCAAAACTATAGTTTGTTAGCAAGAGATTTGAGGAGTGGTTGAAAAACGAGTTTTAATGACTCAAACCTAAGTGTATGTAAACTTCCGACTTCAACTGTATGTACGCTGTGTGTGTCATTTTTAAATGTATGTAGTTCTGTCCTTGAGCAGATCTTGTCTATAAATGTTCTGTATTATGTCATGTTTCGTGTTTTTGTGTGGAAGAGTAGCTGCTAATGGGGATCCTAATAAAATACCACAAAAAAATGTTAGATTTGATCTCAAATCAGCTAATGGGGATCCTAATAAAATACCACAAAAAAAAAAATGTTAGATTTGATCTCAAATCGAAAATGCTGGAGTATAGGGCCAAATGTACACATTTTAGCTTCACTGTCCAAATACATACAGAGTGTATGTCCAGCAGTATGCCATAGATATACAGTATAATACTAGAGTGGTTACGTGACTGCCATAGATATACAGTATAATACTAGAGTGGTTATGTGACTGCCATAGATATACAGTATAATACTAGAGTGGTTATGTGACTGCCATAGATATACAGTATAATACTAGAGTGGTTATGTGACTGCCATAGATATACAGTATAATACTAGAGTGGTTATGTGACTGCCATAGATATACAGTATAATACTAGAGTGGTTACGTGACTGCCATAGATATACAGTATAATACTAGAGTGGTTATGTGACTGCCATAGATATACAGTATAATACTAGAGTGGTTATGTGGCTGCCATAGATATACAGTATAATACTAGAGTGGTTATGTGACTGCCATAGATATACAGTATAATACTAGAGTGGTTACGTGACTGCCATAGATATACAGTATAATACTAGAGTGGTTATGTGACTGCCATAGATATACAGTATAATACTAGAGTGGTTATGTGACTGCCATAGATATACAGTATAATACTAGAGTGGTTATGTGACTGCCATAGATATACATCAATGCTCTAGAGGAGATCTGCATGGAGGAATGGGCCAAAATACCAGCAACATTGTATAAAACTGAAGACTTGGTTACCTCTGTCACTGCCATCAAAGGGTATATAACAAAGTATTAGATAAACTTTTGTTATTGATCAAATACTTATTTTCCACCATAATTTGCAAATAAATTCAGTAAAATACAATGTGATCTTCTGGATTTTTTTTCATTTGTCTGTCATAGTTGATATACAGTATATTACAGGCCTGGTTCATCTTTTTAATTGGGAGAACTGCCATTAGTGGCTGATAAATACTTTTTTGCCCCAGTATAATGAACTGTTAGTGGTTAGTCCTGTCTCATTGACATTCATATCAGTATAATACTTAGAGTGGAATAAAGACATTCAATCAATTTACATCAAAATGGATTTGTATAATACTTTGCACAGCAATCAATTCGCCAAATGTAACCAGGCTAACCCACTACACTGTCAAATATACAGTATAATACTGCCAAATGGAAGTGGCATTACCCACTGCACTGCCATACGGATACCAGTATAATAAACTACGGAACCAGGCATTACCCACTAAACTGCCAAATGGAACCACATCACTAAACTGCTAGACGGAACCAAGCATAACCCACTAAACTGGAGGAACCAGGCAAAATACACAGCAACCAGTGAATTAAAACACTGCCAAATGGAACTACTTACCCACTGAAACGGAACCGTTTGACCCCTAAACTGCCAAACGGAACCAGGCATTGCTAAACTGCCAAATGGAACCAGGCATTATATAAACAAACGGAACCAAGATAACCCACTTTTTTCAAACGGAACCAGGCATAACCCACTACACTGCCAAATGGAAAGGCATTACCCACTACACTGCCAAACGGAAAGGCATTACCCACTACACTGCCAAACGGAGCCAGGATTTTTTTTTCTCATTTACACTGTCAAACGGAACCAGGCATTACCTACTACACTGCCAAAAAGCCAGGCATCTCTCATCACTGCCAAATGGAACCAGGCATTACCCACTACACTGGCAAACGGAAAGGCATTTTTACACTGCCAAACGGAGCCAGGCACTACACTGCCAAACGGCCATTCATTACCCACTACACTGCCACGGAGGCATTCATTTGGAACCAGGCATTAATACACTCAAACGGAACCAGGCATAACCCACTACACTGCCAAATGGAACCAGGCATTACCCACTACACTGCCAAACGGAACCAGGCATAACCCACTAAACTGCCAAATGGAACCAGGCATTACCCACTAAACTGCCAATTTAAATACACTGCCAAATGGAACCAGGCATTACCCACTACACTGCCAAACGGAACCAGGCATTACCCAACACTGCCAAACGGAACCAGGCATAACCACTACACTGTCAAAACGGAACCAGGCATTACCCACTACACTGCCAAACGGAGCCAGGCATTACCCACTGCACTGCCAAACAGAACCAGGCATAACCCACTACACTGCCAAACGGAACCATTCATTACCCACTACACTGCCAAATGGAACCAGGCATTACCCACTGCACTGCCAAACGGAACCAGGCATTACCCACTAAACTGCCAAACGGAACCAGGCATAACCCACTAAACTGCCAAACGGAACCATTCATTACCCACTAAACTGCCAAACGGAACCAGGCATAACCCACTAAACTGCCAAACGGAACCATTCATTACCCACTACACTGCCAAACGGAACCAGGCATAACCCACTACACTGCCAAATGGAACCAGGCATTACCCACTACACTGCCAAACGGAGCCAGGCATTACCCACTACACTGCCAAACGGAACCAGGCATAACCCACTACACTGCCAAACGGAACCAGGCATTACCCACTACACTGCCAAACGGAACCAGGCATTACCCACTACACTGCCAAACGGAACCAGGCATTACCCACTGCACTGCCAAACGGAGCCAGTCATTACCCACTACACTTCATAAAGTGTCAGTCAGTTGTCCTTTGCCAAGACAGATTACCGTCCTCAATATAAACTCAGTTCATTCTTCACGGTCCCATTGGGAATTGGGAATTACATTAATGTCAACAATAGTTTAACTCGGCTCCGAGTCACCAGCCTATTGTAATGAAAGGAGTAAAATAACTATGGTGGGCCAGTAAGGTTCTGGTCAAAAGGAGTACACTATAAAGGGTGTAGGGAGCCATTGGAGACGCAGAATGATTATTGGAAGGGAACTTAATGTGGCTGAGGTTGGTACACAGGACAGAGGTTGCATCAAAGCAAAGGCAGGTTCGGGCGTGGTGGGGCCCAGAGCCTGTAGCAGGCAGGTATAAGAGCCAGGTTCGGGCGTGGTGGGGCTCAGAGCCTGTAGCAGGCAGGTATAAGAGCCAGGTTCGGGCGTGGTGGGGCTCAGAGCCTGTAGCAGGCAGGTATAAGAGCCAGGTTCGGGCGTGGTGGGGCCCAGAGCCTGTAGCAGGCAGGTATAAGAGCCAGGTTCGGGCAGAGTTCATGTAGTCAACCTGGGTGGTATTCACTAGGCACCAAACTGAGGAAAACAGACAAACGGGGAGGGACTAAGACTAACTTTTTTTGTTGCAAGACGTTTGCTGTGCACTAATGTATAAGACCCAGGTCAGGTGGAGATCTTGTGGCCTACCAGTACTACCTATTTGTTTATTTGGATCCCCATCAGCTTTTGCAGAGGCAGCAGCTATTCATCCTGGGGTCAAAAAAAAATCATTAAAAAAAACATAAAACATGACAAGTAACAAACCACTGGTACACAGATTTTTATGCAAATATTTAAAAATCCACATTAAAAAAACTATAAGTGAATTTTCTAAAAAGAGACGTTTCTGTCAAATTGTCCTGTTGCAGATATAAGGCTGTGCGTGATGACATACACACATACATGATTGTTTTTGTGTGTGTGTGGAGGGGTAAATCCCCATGTACCGAACGAACAATACAAGTTCAATGGGTTTCCATGGTATTTTCAACTCTACTGATGGTAAAATGTTGCGTTATGTAGCGACTGTGCTCTCTGGTATTGGAACCAGTGTTCCAGCAAGCAGTTGGCCAGAACACAGCTATAGCCTACATGATTAGATTATTATGGATAAGAGCGAGATTATTTATATCAGTAAAAATGAATTATGTGACAAATGGCGGTGGAAACACCTCTATGAACAAATATTGATATAATGACCATATCCCTAGGACCATGCTTCAGGACTACCTGGCCTGATGACTCCTTGCTGTCCCCAGTCCACCTGGCGGTGCTGCTGCTCCAGTTTTAACTGTTCTGCCTGCGGCTATGGAACCCTGGCCTGTTCACCGGACATGCTACCTGTCCCAGACCTGCTGTTTTCAACTCTCTAGAGACAGCAGGAGTGGTAGAAACTCTCTAAATGATCGGCTATGAAAATCCAACCCGACATTTACTCCGGAGGTGCTGATCTGTTGCACCCTCGACAACCACTGTGATTATTATTATTCGACCATGCTGGTCATTTATGAACATTTGAACATCTCGGCCATGTTCTGTTACAATCTCCATCCGGCACAGCCAGAAGAGGACTGGCCACCCCTCATAGCCTGGTTCCTCTCTAGGTTTCTTCCTAGGTTTTGGCCTTTCAAGGGAGTTTTTCCTAGCCACCGTGCTTCTACACCTGCATTGCTTGCTGTTTGGGGGTTTTAGTCTGGGTTTCTGTACAGCACTTTGAGATATCAGCTGATGTAAGAAGGGCTTGATAAATAAATACATTTGATGATATCGAAGTAAACTGGAACCACGCGATGATCTGTTGTGTGCTCCTCCCAGTACGACTCAGGAAATCATGCTTATTATTACGTATACAGATGAAATAAATGATGAGGAACTTCACGGGGTGGTGAAAGTAAACGGTGATGAGCTTGATGCTCTGTTCCAATAAATATCCTATTCTGGTGACATGATCATCGATGATTGGCTGCCGTTCGACAAAATGAAGTAATATCGCTCTTATCCATAATAATCCCACACTGCACAGTCGTGAACCAAACATTTTGAGAATGACACAAATATAAATTTTCACAAAATTTGCTGCTTCAGTGTCTTTAGATATTTTTTTTTGTCCGATGTTACTATGGAATACAAGCATTTCATAAGTGTAATAAGGGCAATTATATGAAGTTGATGCAAAGAGTCATTATTTGCAGTGTTGACACTTCTTTTTCAAGACCTCTGCAATCCGTCCTGGCATGCTGTCAATTAACTTCTGAGTCACATCCTGACTGATGGCAGCCAATTCTTGCATAATCAATGCTTGGAGTTTGTTAGAATTTGTGGGTTCTTGTTTGTCCACCTGCCTCTTGAGGATTGACCACCAGTTCTCAATAGGATTGAGGTCTGGGGAGTTTCCTGGCCATGGACCTGGATGGTTGGGAGAAGTTGCTCTCGAAGGATGTGTTGGTACCATTCTTTATTCATGGCTGTGTTCTTAGGCAAAATTGTGAGTGAGCCCACTCCCTTGGCTGAGAAGCAACCCCACACATGAATGGTCTCAGGATGCTTTACTGTTGGCATGACACAGGACTGATGGTAGCGCTCACCTAATCTTCTCCGGACAAGTTTTTTTCCGGATGCCCCAAACAATCGGAAAGGGGATTCATCAGAGAGAATGACTTTAACCCAGTCCTCAGCAGTCCAATCACTGTACCTTTTGCAGAATATCAGTCTGTCCCTGATGTTTTTCCTGCAGAGTAGAGGCTTCTTTGCTGCCCTTCTTGACACCAGGCCATCGTTCAAAGGTCTTCGCCTCACTCTGTGTGCAGATGCACTCACACCTGCCTGCTGCCATTCCTGAGCAAGCTCTGTACTGGTAGTGCACCAATCCCGCAGCTGAATCAACTTTAGGAGACGGTCCTGGAGCTTGCTGAACTTTCTTGGGCGCCCTGAAGCTTTCTTCACAACAATTGAACAGCTCTCCTTGAAGTTCTTGATGATCAAATAAATGGTTGATTTAGGTGCAGTCTTACTGGCAGCAATATCCTTGCCTGTGAAGCCCTTTTTGTAATAATAATAATAATAATATATAATAATAATATAATAATAATAATTTTTGTTGTTTGTAATTTTTTTTTTGTGCAATGCAATGATGACGGCACGTGTTTCCTTGCAGGTAACCATGGTTGACAGAGGAAGAACAATGATTCCAAGCATCACCCTCCTTTTTAAGGAAGCTTCCAGTCTGTTATTTGAATTCAATCAGCATGACAGAGTGATCTCTAGCCGTGTCCACATCAATACTCACACCTGTGTTAATGAGAGAATCACTGACATGATGTCAGCTGGTCCTTTTATGGCAGGGCTGGAATGTAGTGGAAATGTTTTTGGGGGATTCAGTTAATTTGCATGGCAAAGAGGGACTTTGCAATTAATTGAAATTCATCTGATCACTCTTCATAACATTCTGGAGTATATGCAAATTGCCATCATACAAACTGAGGCAGCAGACTTTGTGAAAGTTAATATTCGTGTCATTTTCAAAAAATTTGGCCACGACTTTGTGCGAGATGTTGGCTACAGCGCATGTGCCAAGACCAGAGTGGGCACATAAAATTAAATCAAATTTTATTGGTGACATACACGTGTTTAGCAGATGTTATGACATGTGTAACGAAATGCTTGTTTCTAGCTCAGACAGTGCAATAATATCTAAAGTAATCTAACAATTTCACAATATAAACCTAATATACACAAATCTAAGTAAAGGAATGAAATTAAGAATATATAACATGTATGGACGAGCAATGTCAGAGCGGCAAAACATTCGCTGTATAACGCAACAGTTTGAGACAAAACCATCAGTAGAGTTGAACGTGTGATGGAAACCCAAGTAACTTGTATTTTTCATTCGGTACATGGGAATTTAACCGCAAAAGTTATTGTTATATGCACTACCGCATCACACACAACCTTTGATTCGCAATGAATCCGTTTGATGGAAACACATCTCTGGTTGGAAAATGCGCATATTGTTTTAGAATATCTGCATAAAAATCTGTCCCAAATTGGATGCAAACCTAGCTAGCGATAGAAAAGGACAGTCACATAAATGTAAAATGCAACAATGTACAAACAATAATGTGTCTGTGCACTTCTGTGTGTTTGTTTAGCTTGAATAATTGGAGACAGGAGGGAGTTCCTTGCGTTCAAGGCTCTGCGTAATACTGTGTGTTGCGGTGAATTCGGGAAACTGTGACGACACCGCTGGAGGCATGTCTTGCTGGGTATGTATGGGGTGTCTGAGCTGAATGTTATTTAAATATGCAGACTATCTGGAACTTTCATTACAGTAATACTTCTCATAATAACTAGAAGAGCAGTTCATCTCGTCAGCTATCAAAAAGGAAAAACTGTCATATATTTTAGATGCACTATTGTAAAGTGACTGTTCCACTGGATGTCATAAGGTGAATGCACCAATTTGTAAGTCGCTCTGGATAAGAGCGTCTGCTAAATGACTTAAATGTAAATATATGTTGTTGGTCTGGTAAATAAAAAAAGAGAAAACATTGACAAACACTCCCTGCACTGCCGGTGAAGCCTGAGGTCTTGACAATATGCAACAATATGCAAAGGATGTTTTGCGTGTTCCTCTTTTCATGACCATGTTGTAGGAAGCTGGTTAACTAATCAGTGAGTGGTCTGGTTGTGAAGTGGTTATACCTGAGTGTTGACTGATTAACGAAAAAGGGCCACCCCCCTATGGATAACAGATACTGTATGCTCAGATGATTGAACAACATGCCTGAGGAATTTGACTGTAGACTATGAGCAGTTAATGCAATAGAGTAGGGCCCCCCCCCCCCTCCCCCCAGTTTAAATGATTTATGCCCATCTCTCCCCAGGGGGAATAGGCCATTGATGACTCCTCTGCCTCGCACTGTCTTCTCAATCTCGTTCCATCCCATGCTGGTTCTTCTGGTTGCTGCTTTCATCTCCCGTTCTTTCTCATAGTAAACAATTTACATTCAATGTTAGTGACATGATGGCAGGTAGCCTAGTGGTTAGAGCGTCGGGGTCAGTAAGATCGAATCCCCGAGCTGACGAAGTAAAAAAATCTGTCATTCTGCCCCTGAACCATGCAGTGAACCCACTGGCCGTCATTGTAAATAAGAATTTGTTCTTAACTGACTTGCCTAGTTAAAATAAAAGGTCTAGAATACATTCTGAATTACCAAAAGCATCGTTCCTTTCTTCTGGGGAGTTTTTCCTGGCCACTGAGATTTTATTGCTCTTTGGCATTTGAGAATGTAAACCATAACCCATTTGAGAGCTGGTTTCTCAAACAGAGATTTAAGAAACACTTCCCATGGAGAATCTTCATTGAACATTATTTTTTAGTATAGGACTAGGCTTAAACTGTACCTTGTAAACAGGCCCTGGGTGAAAACATTATCCCATTTGTTGCATGTCTTCGTTTCCTGGAGAACACGACTCTTTTTCCATTCCACCCCGTTCAGAAATACTGTATCTAATCCAAGGGTTTGTACGTCCCCTGGAGGACAAAGAAAATACTGCACCATCATCATATTCACCCCCCCCCCCAAAAAAAAATAAAATATTGCTCATTGAAATACCAAAGCTGCCATTTTGTAGGCTTTGTTTTGAAACTAGCTCCAGACTTTACTTGTTCTTATGTTACTCACTAAGAAAATGATTTAAAATGGCAAAATCTAAATATTTTCCAATTTCATAGAGCACATAAAATGTATACAAATGAAATCATATGCAAATATTCTCATTCATTATGAAAAAGGCTGTTCTAGAGCCCCCAAAGTGGGTGTCATAATACCCATAAAACCTAGTGATCAAACAGGGAAATTGTTCCCATCATTTATCCACTAGTTTTTCCCCCACAGGAAAGGCTTACCCTGGCGTGATGTTTTGATGGCCGTGTAAATCTCTCGGACAAAGCTGATTTATCAATATAATTGACTCTATTTTACACACGGGTTAGAAAATGCTAATTAGCATCAAAAAGTAGACAGGTAAAACTACAAATCCCTGCAAGATCCTTGTACGTAATCTCTAGCAGACACCGTTGCTATCAACTACTGTCAATTGAAAATTTACACAAGACAGTTCACAAAATTGTCCATTTATAGACGATGTAACCAATTTATTCATTACAGTTAATCCAGATATTCTTAGTTTTGGCTCAATCGCGACAGTCTCGTCCAGATGAGGCATTTGTAGTTCATGATAGCTACCATAGCAGATAATTGGCATGTCCTTATTGAGGGGGGGGTAAATATATTGATAACAGTCACCTTGTCTGAGATTTACACGGACATCAAAATGTCACATCAGGGCAAGCCCACAAAGAAGCACAGCCCTTATTTAAATGTTTTAAATATATCCCCTATAGGAAAAATGACTGGTGGAAAAACTATTGGAACCATTTCCCTGTCTGACCGCTAGGTTTTATGGGTATTATGACTCGTACCTGTGGTACTCTATTTACTATGATTATACACATGACACAATTTACTCGCCCTTTACACGGAATAGTGTACCATTTGGGACACTACTGTATGCACTGACTCGCGAGGCTGAGGGAGGGGCGGGAGACTCGCGAGGCTGAGGGAGGGGCGGGAGACTCGCGAGGCCGAGGGTGGGAGGGTTGCGAGGATGAGGGGAGACTCGCGAGGACGAGGGGAGGGGCAGGAGAGTCGCGAGGCTGAGGGGAGGGGCAGGAGAGTCACGAGGCTGAGGGCCGGGAGACTGTAGATGTTTAGACTGTCGATGTTAAATGTATTTATTTTCCACCACATTAAGGCTATAATGTACACAACCAATTATTTAATGGACAGCCATTTAATTATTTTTTACTCCATGTCCAGATTTCAGCTTCATGATAGATACACCAAAACAATAAAATTACTGAATATTTTAACCGAATTAGCCTGGTCCCAGATCTGTTTGTGCCAATTCCATTGCTCATTGTTAAGCCAAACATGACAATGACTGACAAGGGAGTCGGTATAATGGCTCAAACAGACTGGCACTCTGAACTGAGAAGAGATTCAGGCTCAAGAGGTGAGGGGGACACAACTCCAGGCCACAAAACAACAAAAAGAGTCAAGAAAACGACCATTCCTTTTTTTTGGCGGGAATTCTATCACCAAAACCCCCCCCCCCCCCACACACACACAAAAAAATGGCATTGTGGAAAACATGTTTATTTGTCAACTCAAAACAAGTACTTTTGTTGAACCATTGCGACACAATCCACTCCAACTGAAGATCAGTTTGAGAAGGTCCAAGTGTAGTTTTAAGGTGGTTGAATGTCCTTTAGGTTAAGGTGTTGATGTATAGCGTCGGACGTATAGGGGTCATGGTGCCATCCTCCTCCACGCTGCTCACTTGAAGCACTTGCCCTGGTTAAAGGGTTTTCCCACGTGTTTGAACTCTCCCTCCCAAGCAAAGTACTCCTTGACCATGGTCTTGGTTTCGTCGCTGTCGGGGTCCAGTTTGCGCCAGGCGTACGACTCATAATCAATCTGCCAGTCATCAGACAACTACACAGGAGGGAGAGATGATATGTGGTCAACTAAACGCAAGCACACAATCATTGAATTAACGACATCCCCATTATTGGGAGAGAAGTAGTAACTAGTTGGGTTCATCAATGCTTGGTGAGACTATAACAAGATCAACCAAGTCACTCGTATGTATGTATATATATATATATATATATATGTACACACAAAATGTGCATATATATTATATATATATTGCTGAATTGAAAATGTGCTCTTGGAGATCTCTGTGTGTGTGCACACAAATCTCCAAGAGCACATTTTCAATTCAAACCCAAGGACCAGTTTCCCAGACACATTAAGTTTAGTCCAGAACTAAAATATTTTTTGTTGTTGTGGTCCTGGACTAAACTTAATCCATGTCTGGGAAACCAGTCCCCCAGTGTCTCTCCAAAAGTGCTCAGTTTAGTCAACTTTATTATCCCCAGGGCGATAATAACAGACCAGAATGACCTAGTAAAAATGTCCTTCCACCCCAAGGGGAAACAGAAACTCACAGTGAAAGCCAAGTCCTGTCCCCTAAAGATCCAGATTCCAGAAATGCTACTGTCGTTGTTCCCTCCGAACAGGATCACGCTGGCAAAGCCGTTCTTGCGGAGTTTGTCGAGTCGCTGGAACATTCCTGAAAAGATGAAGCCGCTTTCAGAACATCTCCATTTTTACACCCTCAAAGACTCCAGACATTCAGTACTTTTTTTGTGTGACAATGATCGATACACGTGGAATCCTTGACTCTAAATACATGGCCGTCACGCTGCGTGTTAATTGAGATGGACTTGAAATTTACTGTCGAGTCGGCGTTTACATAACTGTAGCTTAACAGTATGAAGTACACGTGTCACTACTTTCTAAATGATTCATTTGGGAGTCTGGTGCGTGTGACGCCTATTGACGGCTGTGTGGGTGTAGAGCCTATGGACGGCTATGTGGATCTAGAGCCTATGGACGGCTGTGGTAGGTATCTCACCCATGATGAGGTTGCAGCTCATGAAGGTCATGGTAAGCTCCTCGGGGAATTTGTACTCGCCGTACCAGATGGAGTAGCCCTCCTTGTCAAAGTGTTCCCAGAAGTGGGGCACGGCTACAGTCAGCGTGTCCTCGTTAGAGTACTTCCTCTTGAACTCATCCATGACAAACGCACTGCACAGAGAGAGAGAGAGAGCAGGAAGAGGAGGAGAGAGAGCAGGAAGAGGAGAGGAGGAGAGCGAAAGCAGGACACGAGGAGACAGAGTTATTAGGTGGCTATGTAGAGTACAGAGGTTGATATATATATAGACTTTGGACCGGTATAGTGAATGAGAGGTATGAGAAGAGAAGATTGAGTTATTAGACCACAATCCGACCACGTACACAATAAAATATTGACCAGTGGAGAAAAGAGAAGATTGAGTTATGAGCAGATCATGTAGGATACACAGGACTAAATATACTGAAAAAAAACAAAAATAAAAACCCGCAACATCTTCATATATTTTACTGAGTTACAGCTCATAAGGAAATCAGTCAGTCAAAATGAATAAATTAATTCATGAGGCCCTAATCTATGGATTTCACATGACTGGGAATACAGATATGCATCTGTTGGTCATATTATATATATATATAAATATAAAGAGGCGTGGATCAGAAAACCAGTCAGTATCTGGTGTGACCATTTTCCTCATGCAGCACGACACATCTCCTTCACATAGAGTTGATCAGGCTGTTGATTGTGGCCCGTGGAATGTTGTCCCACTCCTCTTCAATAACTGTGTGAAGTTGTTGAATATTGGTGGAAACTGGATCACGCTGCCATACACACCGATCCAGAGCATCCCAAACATGCTCAACGGGTGACATGTCTGGTGAGTATGCAGGCCATGGAAGAACTGGGACATTTTCAGCTTCCAGGAATTGTGTACAGATCCTTGAGACATGGGGGGCCGTGCATTATCACGCTGAAACACGAGGCGATGAAGGTGGATGAATGGTACGACAAGTGGCCCCAGGATATCATTACGGCATCTCTGCGCATTCAAATTGACGCGGATAAAAGGCGATCGTTTTCATTGTCTGTAGTTTATGCCTGCCCATACCATAACCCCAACCTGTTGACAACGTTGACATCAGAAAACCACAAGCCCACACAACGCCACACAACGCCACACAACGCCACACAACGCCACACAACGCGGTCCTGTGGTTGTGAGACCGGTTGGACGTACTGCCAAACTGTCGTCAACAGCTCTGGTAGACATTCCCCGCAGCCAGCATACCAGTTTCTAGCTCCCTCAAAACTCAATGTCTGCCTTTTGGGATACTTTCCAAATGATATTGGGTTCCTTACAACTTCTGACGAGTCTCTACACATACGGTTAAATAGTCAGACAGAATCTTAAGCTCACCCCTCTCTCCTCCGAAGCAAATTATACACTGAAGAAAAAGATGTAAAAAAACACAACATGTAAACATTTTGGTCTCATGTTTCACGAGCGGAGATAAAATATCACGGGAATGCTCCATACACACAAAAAAAAAAGCTTGTCTCTCAAATGTTGTGAACAAATGTGTTTACATCCCATGTCAGTGATCATTTCTCCTTTGCCAAGATAATCCATCCACCTGACAGGTGTGGCATATCAAGAAGCTGATTAAACAGCATGATCATTACACAGGTGCACCTTGTGCTGGGGACAATAAAAGGCAGCCCCCCCAAAAAAGTGCAGGTGTGTCACACAAGGCCACAGATGTCTCATGTTTTGAGTGAGCGTGCAATTGGCATGATGACTGCAGGAATGTCCACCGGAGCTGTTGACAGATAATTGGTTATTTAACATGTCGTCAGGTGGCTGATTATCTTGGCAAAGGAGAAATGCTCACTAACAGGAAGAGACATAATGTATTTTTTCCTACTGTGTTATTGACTTGTTAATTGTTTACTCCATGTGTAACTAACTCTGTGTTGTCTGTTCACACTGCTATGCTTTATCTTGGCCAGGTTGCAGTTGCAAATGAGAACTTGTTCTCAACTGGCCTACCTGGTTAAATAAAGGTTATTTTTTTGATTTTTTTTATCTTGGCAAAGGAGAAATGCTCACTAACAGGAAGAGACATAATATGTCTGTGCGTCTGGAACATTTATGATGCTCTTTTATTTCAGCTCATGAAATAATGAGACCAAAAACATTCACACGTTACGTTTAGATTTTTTGTTCAGTGTACAGTGCATTCGAGAAAGTATTCAGACCCCTTGAATTTTCACATTTCGTTACAGCCTTATCCAAAAATTGATTAACTAAAATGTTTCCTCAATCTACACACAATTCCCCATAATGACGAAGCAAAAACAGGTTTTTAAATTGTTTTGCAAATATAAAACAGAAATACCATTAAAAAAAAGAAAAAAGTATTCAGACCCTTTGCTAAAAGGCTAGAAATTGAGCTCAGGTGCACCCTGTTTCTAATGATCATCCTTGAGAAGTTTCTACAACTTGATTGGACTCTACCTTTGGTAAATTCAATTGTTCGGACATGATTTGGAAAGGCACAGACACCTGTCTATATAAGGTCCCACAGTCGACAGTGCATGTCAGAGCAAAAACCAAGCCATGAGGTCGAAGGAATTGGCCGTAGAGCTCCGAGGCAGGATTGTGTCGAGGCACAGATCTGCGAAGGGTAACCAAAACATGTCTGCAGCATTGAAGGTCCCCAAGAACACAGTGGCCTCCATCATTCTTAAATGGAAGAAGTTTGCAACCACCAAGACTCTTCCTAGAGCTGGCCACCCGGCCAAACTGAGTAATAAGGAGAAGTGCCTTGGTCAGGGACCCGATGGTCACTGACAGAGCTCCAGAGTTCCTCTGTGGAGATGGGAGAACCTTCCAGAAGGACAACCATTTCTGCGGCTTCTCCACCAATCAGGCCTTTATGGTAGAGTGGCCAGACGGAAGCCGCTCCTCAGTAGAAGGCACATGACAGGTCGATTGGAGTTCGCCAAAAGGCACCCAATGGACTGCCTGGTCTGAATAAACCTAGACTGAAGTTTTTGGCCTGAACGCCAAGTGTCATATCAGGAAGACATCCGGCACCATCCCTACTGTGAAGCATGGTGGTGGCACCATCCCTACTGTGAAGCATGGTGGTGGCACCATCCCTACTGTGAAGCATGGTGGTGGCACCATCCCTACTGTGAAGCATGGTGGTGGCACCATCCCTACTGTGAAGCATGGTGGTGGCACCATCCCTACTGTGAAGCTTGGTGGTGGCAGCATCATGCTGTGGGGATGTTTTTCAGCGGCAGGGACTGGGAGACTAGTCAGGATCGAGGTAAAGATGAATGGAGCAAAGTACAGAGATCCTTGATGAAAATCTGCTCTATTAGCACTCAGAATGGGGCGAAGGTTTTACCATCCCTATACACACAGCCAAGACAACACAGGAGTGGCTTTGGGACAAGTCTCTGAATGTCCTTCAGTGGCCCAGCCAGAGCCAGGAATTATACCCAATCGAACGTCTCTGGGGAGACCTGAAAATAGCACTTGAGAAGATCTGCAGAGAAGAATGGGAGAAACTTCCCAAATACAGGTGTGCCAAGCTTGTAGCGTCATACCCAAGAAGACTTGACGCTGTAATCACTGCCAAAGGTGCTTCAACAAAGTACTGAGTAAAGGGTCTGAATACTTATGTAGATGTAATTTCAGTGCAAAGATGTCTGAAAATCTGTTTCCAGACATCTGAAACACACTCAAGAGTATGTTATTGGTTGTTTCAATAAATTACACCAAGACCATGTCAAGCTCATCTTCCAAACAAATTAAAATCACAATATTTAGACAAGTTAGCTTGCTAACGCATCGATCCAGATTGTCAGTATAACCCTCAGGTCTGATCTAGGTAGAGATATGATGTACCTCTTTGGCAGATGAGCGAAAGGGTCCTTTGTTTTGGGTTCTGAAGCCAGAGCTGCCTCACACTCGTCCATTTCCTCCTCGGCAGGGGCAGCTTCCTTCTTTTTCTTCTCCTGAGGTTTGCCTCCCTCCTTTCCAGCTTTCTCTTTCTTGGGGGAGCGTCTTTCTTGGAATGGCAGTCTTTCTTGGGCTGCATGTCAGAGAACTTCTTGGCTGGAGAATAAAGACATTCAATAACCAATCCAGTGTACTACACTCAGTGTATCCTTGCGTTTGCATCTTTTAACATCAAAACGAAATGCTATTACCATTTGATAACATTAGCATACATCAGTGCTTTAAGTGGTCCTTCTGTAGCTCAGTTGGTAGAGCATGGCGCTTGTAACGCCAGGGTAGTGGGTTCGATCCCCGGGACCACCCATACGTAGAATGTATGCACACATGACTGTAAGTCGCTTTGGATAAAAGCGTCTGCTAAATGGCATATATTATATTATTATTATTAAGTGGGGCGTACCGGCACCTCTCATAATATAGTAACTACTGTCCCAGGTCTTCAAGTCAGATTGTTGTAGATTGGGTCTACTTTAACCTGTGCCAAAGTCCTGCGTTATTCTCCCAAGGATTAGATTTCACAACGAGGGGGATGCCTCTGTCATGATAGTACGGTCTTGGGTGGGTGACAAATTACTTCATAGAAACACCTTTCAATCTTCTCCATGAAAACAAACTCCAAATATTTGTCATTTAGAAAATCTATCAAAACATGTAAAATGTGCAGAAAATACAACACTATGCTTCACAGAAAACATTTTTGGATCATGGAACTAGAACAATGCTTAATGCTAAGGTTGGTCCTTACGATCAAACTGAGCCATCTTGTCGCAGAGCTTGACCTCTCCGAGCACGGTCTTGAATTGGGGCTGGTTGACGCAGGTCTGGAACCAGCGGTTCACGTTGGGGAAAGGTTGGCGGAAGGAAGGCTCAAGGACCTACAGGAGGAGAGGGTAATTTAAAACCACCGTGGACAGCTCTACTATCCCAAACCAACCACCGTGGCCAGCTCCACTACTCTAAACCAACCAACGTTGCCAGCTCTACTACCCCAAACCAACCACCGTGGCCAGCTCCACTACCCCAAACCAACCACCGTGGCCAGCTCCACTACCCCAAACCAACCACCGTGGCCAGCTCTACTAGCCCAAACCAACCACCGTAGCCAGCTCCACTACCCCAAACCAACCACCGTGGCCAGCTCCACTACCCCAAACCAACCACCGTGGCCAGCTCCACTACCCCAAACCAACCACAGTGACCAGCTCCACTACCCCAAACCAACCACAGTGACCAGCTCCACTACCCCAAACCAACCACAGTGACCAGCTCCACTAGCCCAAACCAACCACCGTGGCCAGCTCCACTAGCCCAAACCAACCACCGTGGCCAGCTCCACTAGCCCAAACCAACCACCGTGGCCAGCTCTACTACCCCAAACCAACCACCGTGGCCAGCTCTACTACCCCAAACCAACCACCGTGGCCAGCTCCACTACCCCAAACCAACCACCGTGGCCAGCTCCACTACCCCAAACCAACCACCGTGGCCAGCTCCACTACCCCAAACCAACCACCGTGGCCAGCTCCACTACCCTAAACCAACCACCGTGGCCAGCTCTACTACCCCAAACCAACCACCGTGGCCAGCTCCACTACTCCAAACCAACCACCGTGGCCAGCTCTACTACTCCAAACCAACCACCGTGTCCAGCTACACTACCCTAAACCAACCACCGTGTCCAGCTCTACTACCCCAAACCAACCACAGTGGCCAGCTCCACTACCCCAAACCAACCACCGTGGCCAGCTCTACTACCCTAAACCAACCACCGTGGCCAGCTCCACTACCCCAAACCAACCACCGTGGCCAGCTCCACTACCCCAAATCAACCACCGTGGCCAGCTCCACTACCCCAAATCAACCACCGTGGCCAGCTCTACTACCCCAAATCAACCACCGTGGCCAGCTCTACTACCCCAAACCAACCACCGTGGCCAGCTCCACTACCCCAAATCAACCACCGTGGCCAGCTCTACTACCCTAAACCAACCACGTGGACAGTGTTTCCCAATCCACCGAGCACGTTTGTATCTAGAGCTGATATGTGCAGTCCTAGGAGGTGCTCCCTTGAGGAATGGACAGAGAAATACTGACCAAGGCCAAGTCATAGGACATCAAAGCCATTTCCTCAGGTTTCCCGGACCCAGATTAAGTCCTGGATTCAAAATCCATCAATGGACTTTCCAATCTCCATTGAAAGTGTGTTGTAGTCCATCACTATGGTTACTGTCTCCAGTAAACCATCCTAAATGGAACACTAGTGTGTTAGTCCATCACTATGGTTACTGTCTCCAGTAAACCATCCTAAATGGAACACTAGTGTGTTAGTACATCACTATGGTTACTGTCTCCAGTAAACCATCCTAAATGGAACACTAGTGTGTTAGTACATCACTATGGTTACTGTCTCGTAAATCGTCCCTGTGTTTTTAGTCCATCACTATGGTTACAGTCTCGTAAATCGTCCCTGTGTTTTTAGTCCATCACTGTGGTTACGGTCTCGTAAATCTGCCCTGTGTTTTAGTCCCAAAGTGCACTTAATAGGGAGCCAATTTGAGACACACCCTGTTTGTTAATAAACACACGAGGTTCCCTGATTCAACAAACCACTGATCAGTTAACTGAAGCAAAGTGTGTGCAGTCCAACAGGTACTTTGAGGAACGCATAGGGAAACACCCACCCAGACTAAGTCAGAGACATGAAGCCCCTAGGGTATTCGCTGTCATAACAGTAAAAGAGAAAAATCAAACCTGTTTATAGAGCCAGATCATGCTACAGGCCACGCTGATATCAGCCAGGCTGACTCTCTCTCCAACCAGGAAGGTCCTGGTGTTGAGGTGATGGTTGAGGACAGACAGAACCTTCTTCATCTCCTCCTTGGCCTGCTCTGTTGCCTGGAGGGAGGGAGGGGTATATGCAATGCATTACAATTACCAATGGATACATTACATTGTACAAGACTAGAGGCTACACATACAGGACAAGAGACATGGCATCCAAATGGATCCGAGTAGCAGTTAACTAGAACCGATGAGGTAGCTCCTAAGAACCGATGAGGTAGCTCCTAAGAACCGATGAGGTAGCTCCTAAGAACCGATGATGTAGCTCCTAAGAAGCGATGAGGTAGCTCCTAAGAACCGATGAGGTAGCTCCTAAGAACCGATGAGGTAGCTCCTAAGAACCGATGATGTAGCTCCTAAGAAGCGATGAGGTAGCTCCCAAGACACTTCATTAAGAACTACAGCCACCAAACCGCATTTCAATTAGTTGTTTCACTGCAGCAGGAAATGGATGTTAACGCCGAACATCTCTCAGGTGATTACTAGAGCATGTGAATTAACAGTCTCTAGGTGTTGTGAGAGATAATCAACAGCAATACTGACAAAATAGGTCCTGCATTAATATCCCACAGGACTAATGACAGACATGTATTAATGTCCCACAGGACTAATGACAGACATGTATTAATGTCCCACAGGACTAATGACAGATATGTATTAATGTCCCACAGGACTAATGACAGATATGTATTAATATCCCACAGGACTAATGACAGACATGTATTAATGTCCCACAGGACTAATGACAGATATGTATTAATATCCCACAGGACTAATGACAGACATGTATTAATGTCCTACAGGACTAATGACAGACATGTATTAATGTCCCACAGGACTAATGACAGACATGTATTAATGTCCTACAGGACTAATGACAGACATGTATTAATGTCCCACAGGACTAATGACAGACATGTATTAATGTCCCACAGGACTAATGACAGACATGTATTAATGTCCCACAGGACTAATGACAGACATGTATTAATGTCCTACAGGACTAATGACAGACATGTATTAATGTCCCACAGGACTAATGACAGACATGTATTAATGTCCCACAGGACTAATGACAGACATGTATTAATGTCCCACAGGACTAATGACAGACATGTATTAATGTCCCACAGGACTAATGATAGATATGTATTAATGTCCCACAGGACTAATGACAGACATGTATTAATGTCCTACAGGACTAATGACAGACATGTATTAATGTCCCACAGGACTAATGATAGATATGTATTAATGTCCCACAGGACTAATGACAGACATGTATTAACGTCCCACAGGACTAATGACAGATCTGTATTAACGTCCCACAGGACTAATGACAGATCTGTATTAACATCCCACAGGACTAATGACAGACATGTATTAATGTCCCACAGGACTAATGACAGATATGTATTAATGTCCTACAGGACTAATGACAGATCTGTATTAATGTCCTACAGGACTAATGACAGATCTGTATTAATGTCCTACAGGACTAATGACAGATATATATTAACGTCCTACAGGACTAATGACAGATATGTATTAATGTCCCACAGGACTAATGACAGATCTGTATTAACATCCTACAGGACTAATGACAGATATGTATTAACGTCCCACAGGACTAATGACAGATATGTATTAATGTCCTACAGTAATATCCCACAGGACTAATGACAGACATGTATTAATGTCCCACAGGACTAATGACAGATATGTAGTAATGTCCTACAGTAATAACCCCCAGGACTAATGACAGATATGTATTAATGTCCTACAGTAATAACCCCCAGGACTAATGACAGATATGTATTAATGTCCTACAGGACTAATGACAGATATGTATTAATGTCCTACAGGACTAATGACAGATCTGTATTAATGTCCTACAGGACTAATGACAGATATGTATTAATGTCCTACAGTAATAACCCCCAGGACTAATGACAGATATGTATTAATGTCCTACAGTAATAACCCCCAGGACTAATGACAGATATGTAGTAATGTCCTGCAATAATAACCCCCAGGACTAATGACAGATATGTATTAATGTCCCACAGGACTAATGACAGATATGTATTAATGTCCCACAGGACTAATGACAGATCTGTATTAATGTCCCACAGGACTAATGACAGATCTGTATTAATGTCCCACAGGACTAATGACAGATATGTATTAATATCCCACAGGACTAATGACAGATCTGTATTAATGTCCCACAGGACTAATGACAGATATGTATTAATGTCCTACAGTAATAACCCCCAGGACTAATGACAGATATGTAGTAATGTCCTACAGTAATAACCCCCAGGACTAATGACAGATATGTATTAATGTCCTACAGTAATAACCCCCAGGACTAATGACAGATATGTATTAACATCCCACAGGACTAATGACAGACATGTATTAATGTCCCACAGGACTAATGACAGATATGTATTAATGTCCCACAGGACTAATGACAGATATGTATTAATGTCCCACAGGACTAATGACAGATATGTATTAATGTCCCACAGGACTAATGACAGATCTGTATTAATATCCCACAGGACTAATGACAGATATGTATTAATGTCCTACAGTAATAACCCCCAGGACTAATGACAGATATGTATTAATGTCCCACAGGACTAATGACAGACATGTATTAATGTCCTACAGTAATAACCCCCAGGACTAATGACAGATATGTATTAATGTCCCACAGGACTAATGACAGATATGTATTAATGTCCCACAGGACTAATGACAGATCTGTATTAATATCCCACAGGACTAATGACAGATATGTATTAATGTCCTACAGTAATAACCCCCAGGACTAATGACAGATATGTATTAATGTCCCACAGGACTAATGACAGACATGTATTAATGTCCTACAGTAATAACCCCCAGGACTAATGACAGATATGTATTAATATCCCACAGGACTAATGACAGATATGTATTAATGTCCTACAGTAATAACCCCCAGGACTAATGACAGATATGTAGTAATGTCCTACAGTAATAACCCCCAGGACTAATGACAGATATGTAGTAATGTCCTACAGTAATAACCCCCAGGACTAATGACAGATATGTATTAATGTCCTACAGTAATAACCCCCAGGACTAATGACAGATATGTAGTAATGTCCTACAGTAATAACCCCCAGGACTAATGACAGATATGTAGTAATGTCCTACAGTAATAACCCACAGGACTAATGACAGATATGTATTAATGTCCTACAGTAATAACCCACAGGACTAATGACAGATATGTATTAATGTCCTACAGTAATAACCCCCAGGACTAATGACAGATATGTATTAATGTCCTACAGTAATAACCCACAGGACTAATGACAGATATGTATTAATGTCCTACAGTAATAACCCCCAGGACTAATGACAGATATGTAGTAATGTCAGGCAACACATACATACACACATACATACATAGAAATGATATGTTTTGGTGTAATAATAAAAAATATATATTTTTGCTGGGAAAAATCTGAGTGGCTGCTGGTAGATGTTTTAATGTGGCTGGTGGAGAAAAAGGTAATTTCCACCCTGGTTTTAAGATATGATCGTATAAAATCAGGGCTGGGCGCCTCGAGGGCCTGATTGGAGTCACACTTTTTACTCCACCCCTAGCAAACACAGCTGATTAATCACACTGCACTCCAAACTGAAGATCATAATTAGGTGATTGTTGGGAGTCAGGTGTGTTCGCTGGGGGGGGGGGGCAAAACTGTGACAACAATCAGGCCCTCGAGGATTGGAATTGCCCACACCTGATCTACAGCATAACTACAATACACACCTGATCTACAGCATAACTACAATACACACCTGATCTACAGCATAACTACAATACACACCTGATCTACAGCATAACTACAATCCACACCTGATCTACAGCATAACTACAATACACACCTGATCTACAGCATAACTACAATCCACACCTGATCTACAGCATAACTACAATCCACACCTGATCTACAGCATAACTACAATCCACACCTGATCTACAGCATAACTACAATACACACCTGATCTACAGCATAACTACAATCCACACCTGATCTACAGCATAACTACAATCCACACCTGATCTACAGCATAACTACAATCCACACCTGATCTACAGCATAACTACAATACACACCTGATCTACAGCATAACTACAATCCACACCTGATCTACAGCATAACTACAATACACACCTGATCTACAGCATAACTACAATACACACCTGATCTACAGCATAACTACAATACACACCTGATCTACAGCATAACTACAATACACACCTGATCTACAGCATAACTACAATACACACCTGATCTACAGCATAACTACAATACACACCTGATCTACAGCATAACTACAATACACACTGATCTGATCTACAGCATAACTACAATACACACCCTACAGCATAATCTACAGCATAACTGATCTACAGCATAACTACAATACACACCTGATCTACAGCATAACTACAATACACACCTGATCTACAGCATAACTACAATCCACACCTGATCTACAGCATAACTACAATCCACACCTGATCTACAGGATAACTACAATCCACACCTGATCTACAGCATAACTACAATACAGTGGACCTGGAACAAACCCAGAAATAGCATCAGCGATAGCAGTACATACCTGCTTGTTGAACTGCATGATTCCCAAAGTGGGGAAGACCCACGTAGAGGCTGGAGGGATGATTTCAGCATCAGCGAAGCTTACCCACTGAAGCACCTGGGACTGGGCCTGGGGACTGCTGCCACGCAGGGCCTCATTGCTCACTGGAGGAGAAGACAAAAGACAGACAGTCCACAAGATGAGAATGTGAGCACAGGTCTTAACGGAGGTAATGTCGTCCCAAAGGGCTGTGAGAATCCAAACGCTTTGGTGGACTTTTCAGACCAATGACCTTTCTTAGAAAAGTCCAGGTCATGACTTATATCTCAGATCAAAACCCCCAGATACAGTATGCTAGCAGTAGGGCTTTTCACTGCAGCGGTACTCCTTTATAAAACACCCTGGTGTTGTGGCAGAGAAATCCCACTGATAAGGATGGATCTAAACCCTCCTGTAGGTTTAAACTCCAACCCTGTTCCTGGAGAGCTACCGTCCTGTAGGTTTAAACTCCAACCCTGTTCCTGGAGAGATACCGTCCTGTAGGTTTAAACTCCAACCCTGTTCCTGGAGAGATACCCTCCTGTAGGTTTAAACTCCAACCCTGTTCCTGGAGAGCTACCGTCCTGTAGGTTTAAACTCCAACCCTGTTCCTGGAGAGATACCCTCCTGTAGGTTTAAACTCCAACCCTGTTCCTGGAGAGCTACCGTCCTGTAGGTTTAAACTCCAACCCTGTTCCTGGAGAGATACCCTCCTGTAGGTTTAAACTCCAACCCTGTTCCTGGAGAGCTACCGTCCTGTAGGTTTAAACTCCAACCCTGTTCCTGGAGAGATACCGTCCTGTAGGTTTAAACTCCAACCCTGTTCCTAGAGAGCTAACCTCCTATAGGTCTGTTCCTGGAGAGCTACCGTCCTGTAGGTTTAAACTCCAACCCTGTTCCTGGAGAGCTACCGTCCTGTAGGTTTAAACTCCAACCCTGTTCCTGGAGAGATACCGTCCTGTAGGTTTAAACTCCAACCCTGTTCCTGGAGAGCTACCGTCCTGTAGGTTTAAACTCCAACCCTGTTCCTGGAGAGCTACCGTCCTGTAGGTTTAAACTCCAACCCTGTTCCTGGAGAGATACCCTCCTGTAGGTTTAAACTCCAACCCTGTTCCTGGAGAGCTACCGTCCTGTAGGTTTAAACTCCAACCCTGTTCCTGGAGAGATACCGTCCTGTAGGTTTAAACTCCAACCCTGTTCCTGGAGAGCTAACCTCCTATAGGTCTGTTCCTGGAGAGCTACCGTCCTGTAGGTTTAAACTCCAACCCTGTTCCTGGAGAGCTACCGTCCTGTAGGTTTAAACTCCAACCCTGTTCCTGGAGAGATACCGTCCTGTAGGTTTAAACTCCAACCCTGTTCCTGGAGAGCTAACCTCCTATAGGTCTGTTCCTGGAGAGCTACCGTCCTGTAGGTTTAAACTCCAACCCTGTTCCTGGAGAGCTAACCTCCTATAGGTCTGTTCCTGGAGAGCTACCGTCCTGTAGGTTTAAACTCCAACCCTGTTCCTGGAGAGCTAACCTCCTATAGGTCTGTTCCTGGAGAGCTAACCTCCTATAGGTCTGTTCCTGGAGAGCTAACCTCCTATAGGTCTGTTCCTGGAGAGCTAACCTCCTATAGGTCTGTTCCTAGAGAGCTAACCTCCTATAGGTCTGTTCCTGGAGAGATACCGTCCTGTAGGTTTAAACTCCAACCCTGTTCCTGGAGAGCTAACCTCCTATAGGTCTGTTCCTGGAGAGCTAACCTCCTATAGGTCTGTTCCTAGAGAGCTAACCTCCTATAGGTCTGTTCCTGGAGAGATACCGTCCTGTAGGTTTAAACTCCAACCCTCATCTAACACACATCCTTCTAATAAATAGCTGGTTGAAAAGCTGAACCAGGTTAGAACTGGGGTTGGAGTTTAAACCTACAGGACGGTATCTCTCCAGGAACAGACCTATAGGAGGTTAGCTCTCCAGGAACAGGGTTGGAGTTTAAACCTACAGGATGATATCTCTCCAGGAACAGGGTTGGAGTTTAAACCTACAGGATGGTATCTCTCCAGGAACAGGGTTGGAGTTTAAACCTACAGGACGGTAGCTCTCTAGGAACAGGGTTGGAGTTTAAACCTACAGGACGGTATCTCTCCAGGAACAGGGTTGGAGTTTAAACCTACAGGACGGTAGCTCTCCAGGAACAGGGTTGGAGTTTAAACCTACAGGACGGTAGCTCTCCAGGAACAGACCTATAGGAGGTTAGCTCTCCAGGAACAGGGTTGGAGTTTAAACCTACAGGACGGTAGTTCTCTAGGAACAGGGTTGGAGTTAAAAACCTACAGGACGGTAGCTCTCCAGGAACAGGGTTGGAGTTTAAACCTACAGGACGGTAGCTCTCTAGGAACAGGGTTGGAGTTAAAAACCTACAGGACGGTATCTCTCCAGGAACAGGGTTGGAGATAAAACCTACAGGACGGTATCTCTCCAGGAACAGGGTTGGAGTTTAAACCTACAGGACGGTATCTCTCCAGGAACAGGGTTGGAGTTTAAACCTACAGGACGGTAGCTCTCCAGGAACAGGGTTGGAGTTTAAACCTACAGGACGGTAGCTCTCCAGGAAAACAGGGTTGGAGTTTAAACCTACAGGACGGTAGCTCTCCAGGAACAGGGTTGGAGTTTAAACCTACAGGAGGGTTTAGATCCATCCTTATCAGTGGGATTTCTCTGCCACAACACCAGGGTGTTTTATAAAGGAGTACCGCTGCAGTGAAAAGCCCTACTGCTAGCATACTGTATCTGGGGGTTTTGATCTGTTTGTGTTGCTTCACAGTCCCTGCTGTTCTATAAGGTGTATTTTTATCTGTTTTTTAAATGTAATTTTACTGCTTTCATCAGATACTAGATGTGGAATAGAGTTCCATGTAGTCATGGCTCTATGTAGTACTGTGGAATAGAGTTCCATGTAGTCATGGCTCTATGTAGTACTGTGGAATAGAGTTCCATGTAGTCACGGCTCTATGTAGTACTGTGGAATAGAGTTCCGTGTAGTCATGGCTCTATGTAGTACTGTGGAATAGAGTTCCATGTAGTCATGGCTCTATGTAGTACTGTGGAATAGAGTTCCATGTAGTCATGGCTCTATGTAGTACTGTGGAATAGAGTTCCATGTTGTCATGGCTCTATGTAGTACTGTGGAATAGAGTTCCATGTTGTCATGGCTCTATGTAGTACTGTGGAATAGAGTTCCATGTAGTCATGGCTCTATGTAGTACTGTGGAATAGTGTTCCATGTAGTCATGGCTCTATGTAGTACTGTGGAATAGAGTTCCATGTAGTCATGGCTCTATGTAGTACTGTGGAATAGAGTTCCATGTAGTCATGGCTCTATGTAGTACTGTGGAATAGAGTTCCATGTAGTCATGGCTCTATGTAGTACTGTGGAATAGAGTTCCATGTAGTCATGGCTCTATGTAGTACTGTGGAATAGAGTTCCATGTAGTCATGGCTCTATGTAGTACTGTGGAATAGAGTTTCATGTAGTCATGGCTCTATGTAGTACTGTGGAATAGAGTTCCATGTAGTCATGGCTCTATGTAGTACTGTGGAATAGAGTTCCATGTAGTCATGGCTCTATGTAGTACTGTGGAATAGAGTTCCATGTAGTCATGGCTCTATGTAGTACTGTGGAATAGAGTTCCATGTAGTCATGGCTCTATGTAGTACTGTGGAATAGAGTTCCATGTAGTCATGGCTCTATGTAGTACTGTGGAATAGAGTTCCATGTTGTCATGGCTCTGTAGTACTGTGGAATAGAGTTCCATGTAGTCATGGCTCTATGTAGTACTGTGGAATAGAGTTCCATGTTGTCATGGCTCTATGTAGTACTGTGGAATAGAGTTCCATGTAGTCATGGCTCTATGTAGTACTGTGGAATAGAGTTCCATGTAGTCATGGCTCTATGTAGTACTGTGGAATAGAGTTCCATGTTGTCATGGCTCTATGTAGTACTATGTGCCTCCCATAGTCTGCTCTAAACTTGGACTGTGAAGAGACCTCTTGTAGGCATGTCTTGTGGGGTATGCATATGGGGTGTCCGAGCCGTGAGCCAGTAGTGGGGTGTCCGAGCCGTGAGCCAGTAGTGGGGTGTCCGAGCCGTGAGCCAGTAGTTTAGACAGACAGCTCTGTGCATTCAACATGTCAATACCTCTCATAATTACAACCCATAACCTTGTCAAGGAAACACACCAGGGCCTCAAGCCATCTGTTCTCTAGCACGCGGTTTTCCTAAACACAGTCATGGGGTTCCCCCCTGGGAGCACGTTTTGGTTTTTGTTCCAGCACTACACAGCTAATTCAAATAATCAAAGCCTGAGGAACTGGTTATTTGGATCAACTGTGTAGTGCTGGAATCAAAACCCAAAAATGTGGGAACCACGGGGGGGGATATGGCAGCTGCACAGATCTTTGACTTCGAAAACAAAGCAGAACCCCCCACCCCCGTGTCTCCTTATTAAAATCAGCCACTTAGATAACTAACAACAAACCAAATACACAGCTGGAGACTATAGCACATCTTAAGACAGTTATAAGATACGAAACATTTAGTAGTGAATGACTTCACCTCAGGTGCACCACACAACACTCACTGATATGACGAACAACACTACAGACTCACCAGCTCACGCTGTTCTGGGGGAACTTTGGTTCATAACGACTAATAACGTGATGTGTCGTTAATCTCCTTGCGTGTTGCACAAGTAGACTGCAGGTATTTACTCAGCGTCTACAAAATATTAAAATCTATCGAAAAACTCAAAATAAAATGATTTCAACTAAATTTGACGGTTTATGAAATCCATCCTGTGGGTAATTTCAATTATACCCTGGTACACAGCCCAACCCAACTCTCTAGGTGACACCACAGAGAGAGGCAGACACCACAGGGAGAGAGAGGACAGAGGCAGACACCACAGGGAGAGAGAGGACAGAGGCAGACACCACAGGGAGAGAGAGGACAGAGGCAGACACCACAGGGAGAGAGAGGACAGAGGCAGACACCACAGGGAGAGAGAGGACAGAGCCAGGCACCACAGGGAGAGAGAGGACAGAGGCAGACACCACAGGGAGAGAGAGGACAGAGGCAGACACCACAGGGAGAGAGAGGACAGAGGCAGACACCACAGGGAGAGAGAGGACAGAGGCAGACACCACAGGGAGAGAGAGGACAGAGCCAGGCACCACAGGGAGAGAGAGGACAGAGCCAGACACCACAGGGAGAGAGAGGACAGACCCAGACCACACAGGGAGAGAGGGAAGAGCCTAAACAGGCTGAGTCTCAATTCTCCAACCTTGTTTAATCCACTTGAGAAAATATGCAAGTGTACACGAGAAAAATGGGGCTGCAGCCCTAAACACTCAATGCAACCAACCAAGTCCATGATTGTCAGCTGATTAGTAGAATCAGGTGTTCAATTAGGACAGCTGGAAACCAAACCCTGTATGAGGGCTGCTATTGAGGAGGCTAGTTGGTCACCATTGTCTTAAGGATCAAAACAATTCACACGGATGGAAACTGCTGAGGGCCAAAAACAGTTTCACTGAAAAATGCAAAAGACAAAATCCCCTGCTAGGGTGAAATGAAGGTTAACTAATTAAACAAAGAATATCATCGACATGATTAGTCTCGGTGTGTAAAATAAAAAAAAGTGGTTCATGTGAATCTGACTCCGAGCTAAATCATGTAACGGCAGCAATCCAACGACTTTACTGCAAGATGACACTCAAGTCTTGAGAAATAAACAAAACACTGATATTGCAGTTACCATGACATCCTTTATAATAGTACGCTGGTTACCATGACATCCTTTATAATAGTACGCTGGTTACCATGACATCCTTTAAAATAGTACGCTGGCTACCATGACAGCCTTTATAATAGTACGCTGGCTACCATGACAGCCTTTATAATAGTACGCTGGCTACCATGACAGCCTTTATAATAGTACGCTGGCTACCATGACAGCCTTTATAATAGTACGCTGGCTACCATGACAGCCTTTATAATAGTACGCTGGTTACCATGACAGCCTTTATAATAGTACGCTGGTTACCATGACAGCCTTTATAATAGTACGCTGGTTACCATGTCATCCTTTATAATAGTACGCTGGTTACCATGACATCCTTTATAATAGTACGCTGGTTACCATGACAGCCTTTATAATAGTACGCTGGTTACCATGACATCCTTTATAATAGTACGCTGGTTACCATGACATCCTTTATAATAGTACGCTGGTTACCATGTCATCCTTTATAATAGTACGCTGGTTACCATGTCATCCTTTATAATAGTACGCTGGTTACCATGACATCCTTTATAATAGTACGCTGGTTACCATGACATCCTTTATAATAGTACGCTGGTTACCATGACATCCTTTATAATAGTACGCTGGTTACCATGACATCCTTTAAAATAGTACGCTGGCTACCATGACATCCTTTATAATAGTACGCTGGTTACCATGACAGCCTTTATAATAGTACGCTGGTTACCATGACAGCCTTTATAATAGCACTCTGGTTACCATGACATCCTTTATAATAGTACGCTGGTTACCATGACATCCTTTATAATAGTACGCTGGTTACCATGACATCCTTTATAATAGTACGCTGGTTACCATGACATCCTTTATAATAGTACGCTGGTTACCATGACATCCTTTATAATAGTACGCTGGTTACCATGACATCCTTTATAATAGTACGCTGGTTACCATGACAGCCTTTATAATAGTACGCTGGTTACCATGACAGCCTTTATAATAGTACGCTGGTTACCATGACAGCCTTTATAATAGTACGCTGGTTACCATGACATCCTTTATAATAGTACGCTGGTTACCATGACATCCTTTATAATAGTACGCTGGTTACCATGACATCCTTTATAATAGTACGCTGGTTACCATGACAGCCTTTATAATAGTACGCTGGTTACCATGACAGCCTTTATAATAGTACGCTGGTTACCATGACAGCCTTTATAATAGTACGCTGGTTACCATGACAGCCTTTATAATAGTACGCTGGTTACCATGACAGCCTTTATAATAGTACGCTGGTTACCATGACAGCCTTTATAATAGTACGCTGGTTACCATGACAGCCTTTATAATAGTACGCTGGTTACCATGACAGCCTTTATAATAGTACGCTGGTTACCATGACATCCTTTATAATAGTACGCTGGTTACCATGACATCCTTTATAATAGTACGCTGGTTACCATGACAGCCTTTATAATAGTACGCTGGTTACCATGACATCCTTTATAATAGTACGCTGGTTACCATGACAGCCTTTATAATAGTACGCTGGTTACCATGACAGCCTTTATAATAGTACGCTGGTTACCATGACATCCTTTATAATAGTACGCTGGTTACCATGACAGCCTTTATAATAGTACGCTGGTTACCATGACATCCTTTATAATAGTACGCTGGTTACCATGACAGCCTTTATAATAGTACGCTGGTTACCATGACAGCCTTTATAATAGTACGCTGGTTACCATGACAGCCTTTATAATAGTACGCTGGTTACCATGACAGCCTTTATAATAGTACGCTGGCTACCATGACAGCCTTTATAATAGTACACTGGTTACCATGACAGCCTTTATAATAGTACGCTTGTTACCACGACATCCTTTATAATAGAACGCTTGTGACCACACACACATGTAAATATTGCACTTGGGGAAAAACATCTTAAAGTAGAAATAGAATGAAACAGAACAGGGATTCTATTTTTGTTCTATTATATAGTGGCCACGATAGTAGACGTCGATCAAGTGCACAAGGCTTCATGTGTGGAAAAATAACATTCACTGAGTAAAACATGGAATAATCCTCCTCACTCTCAGGTGTTACTGTCAAGTTCAACACAACTAAAACCATATCTTTAGGCTACACTGCAGGTTATTACACTGTGCACGTTCTGCCTGTGGACATCTGTTCTACAATGTGCCAGCAGAGAATTGTTTTATTTTACATTTATTTAACTTGGCAAGTCAGTTAAGAACAAATTCTTATTTACAACGACGTCCTAGGAACAGTGGGTTAACTGCCTTGTTCAGGGACAAAAAAAAAACAGATTTCTACCTTGTCAGCTCGGGGATTCAATCTAGCAACCTTTCAGTTACAGGCCCAACGCTCTAACCACTAGGCTACCCTGCGGACCCTACACTCTAACCACTAGGCTACCCTGCGGACCCTACACTCTAACCACTAGGCTACCCTGCGGACCCTACACTCTAACCACTAGGCTACCCTGCGGACCCTACACTCTAACCACTAGGCTACCCTGCGGACCCTACACTCTAACCACTAGGCTACCCTGCGGACCCTACACTCTAACCACGAGACTACCTGCCGCCCCATGAATGAGACCGTTTGTTGGCATAATTGATCTCTTTCAGGCAAAGTAACGCCTGGCATAACTCCGTATTGAGAAAGACGGAAAGTGTGTGGTGTTTCTTTCACCTCTATAGTGGCATCCAGTTTAAACCAGGCCCAGCTCCACTTCATCCCCGAATCCACCTGTTAAACCAGGCCCAGCTACACCTCATCCCCGAATCCACCTGTTAAACCAGGCCCAGCTACACCGCATCCCTGAATCCACCTGTTAAACCAGGCCCAGCTACACCTCATCCCTGAATCCACCTGTTAAACCAGGCCCAGCTACACCTCATCCCTGAATCCACCTGTTAAACCAGGCCCAGCTACACCTCATCCCCGAATCCACCTGTTAAACCAGGCCCAGCTACACTTCATCCCTGAATCCACCTGTTAAACCAGCTCCAGCTCATCCCTGAATCCACCTGTTAAACCAGGCCCAGCTACACCTCATCCCTGAATCCACCTGTTAAACCAGCTCCACTTTATCCCTGAATCCACCTGTTAAACCAGGCCCAGCTACACCTCATCCCTGAATCCACCAGTTAAACCAGCTACACCTCATCCCTGAATCCACCTGTTAAACCAGGCCCAGCTACACTTCATCCCTGAATCCACCTGTTAAACCAGGCCCAGCTCCACTTCATCCCTGAATCCACCTGTTAAACCAGGCCCAGCTACACCTCATCCCTGAATCCACCTGTTAAACCAGGCCCAGCTCCACTTCATCCCTGAATCCACCTGTTAAACCAGGCCCAGCTCCACTTCATCCCTGAATCCACCTGTTAAACCAGGCCCAGCTACACCTCATCCCTGAATCCACCTGTTAAACCAGGCCCAGCTCCACTTCATCCCCGAATCCACCTGTTAAACCAGGCCCAGCTACACCTCATCCCCGAATCCACCTGTTAAACCAGGCCCAGCTACACCGCATCCCTGAATCCACCTGTTAAACCAGGCCCAGCTACACCTCATCCCTGAATCCACCTGTTAAACCAGGCCCAGCTACACCTCATCCCCGAATCCACCTGTTAAACCAGGCCCAGCTACACTTCATCCCTGAATCCACCTGTTAAACCAGCTCCAGCTCATCCCTGAATCCACCTGTTAAACCAGGCCCAGCTACACCTCATCCCTGAATCCACCTGTTAAACCAGCTCCACTTTATCCCTGAATCCACCTGTTAAACCAGGCCCAGCTACACCTCATCCCTGAATCCACCAGTTAAACCAGCTACACCTCATCCCTGAATCCACCTGTTAAACCAGGCCCAGCTCCACTTCATCCCTGAATCCACCTGTTAAACCAGGCCCAGCTCCACTTCATCCCTGAATCCACCTGTTAAACCAGGCCCAGCTACACCTCATCCCTGAATCCACCTGTTAAACCAGGCCCAGCTCCACTTCATCCCTGAATCCACCTGTTAAACCAGGCCCAGCTCCACTTCATCCCTGAATCCACCTGTTAAACCAGGCCCAGCTACACCTCATCCCTGAATCCACCTGTTAAACCAGGCCCAGCTCCACTTCATCCCTGAATCCACCTGTTAAACCAGGCCCAGCTACACCTCATCCCTGAATCCACCTGTTAAACCAGGCCCAGCTACACTTCATCCCTGAATCCACCTGTTAAACCAGCTCCACCTCATCCCTGAATCCACCTGTTAAACCAGCTCCAGCTACACCTCATCCCTGAATCCACCTGTTAAACCAGGCCCAGCTACACCTCATCCCTGAATCCACCTGTTAAACCAGGCCCAGCTCCACTTCATCCCTGAATCCACCTGTTAAACCAGGCCCAGCTACACTTCATCCCTGAATCCACCTGTTAAACCAGCTCCAGCTACACCTCATCCCTGAATCCACCTGTTAAACCAGGCCCAGCTACACCTCATCCCTGAATCCACCTGTTAAACCAGGCCCAGCTCCACTTCATCCCTGAATCCACCTGTTAAACCAGGCCCAGCTACACCTCATCCCTGAATCCACCTGTTAAACCAGGCCCAGCTCCACTTCATCCCTGAATCCACCTGTTAAACCAGGCCCAGCTACACCTCATCCCTGAATCCACCTGTTAAACCAGGCCCAGCTCCACTTCATCCCTGAATCCACCTGTTAAACCAGGCCCAGCTACACTTCATCCCTGAATCCACCTGTTAAACCAGCTCATCCCTGAATCCACCTGTTAAACCAGGCCCAGCTACACTTTATCCCTGAATCCACCTGTTAAACCAGCTCCACCTCATCCCTGAATCCACCTGTTAAACCAGCTCCAGCTACACCTCATCCCTGAATCCACCTGTTAAACCAGGCCCAGCTCCACCTCATCCCTGAATCCACCTGTTAAACCAGGCCCAGCTCCACTTCATCCCTGAATCCACCTGTTAAACCAGGCCCAGCTACACTTCATCCCTGAATCCACCTGTTAAACCAGCTCCAGCTACACCTCATCCCTGAATCCACCTGTTAAACCAGGCCCAGCTACACCTCATCCCTGAATCCACCTGTTAAACCAGGCCCAGCTACACCTCATCCCTGAATCCACCTGTTAAACCAGGCCCAGCTACACCTCATCCCTGAATCCACCTGTTAAACCAGGCCCAGCTCCACTTCATCCCTGAATCCACCTGTTAAACCAGGCCCAGCTCCACTTCATCCCTGAATCCACCTGTTAAACCAGGCCCAGCTCCACTTCATCCCTGAATCCACCTGTTAAACCAGGCCCAGCTCCACTTCATCCCTGAATCCACCTGTTAAACCAGCTCCAGCTACACCTCATCCCTGAATCCACCTGTTAAACCAGGCCCAGCTACACCTCATCCCTGAATCCACCTGTTAAACCAGGCCCAGCTACACCTCATCCCTGAATCCACCTGTTAAACCAGGCCCAGCTACACCACATCCCTGAATCCACCTGTTAAACCAGGCCCAGCTACACCTCATCCCTGAATCCACCTGTTAAACCAGCTACACCTCATCCCTGAATCCACCTGTTAAACCAGGCCCAGCTACACCTCATCCCTGAATCCACCTGTTAAACCAGGCCCAGCTACACCTCATCCCTGAATCCACCTGTTAAACCAGCTACACCTCATCCCTGAATCCACCTGTTAAACCAGGCCCAGCTACACCTCATCCCTGAATCCACCTGTTAAACCAGGCCCAGCTACACCTCATCCCTGAATCCACCTGTTTAACCAGCTACACCTCATCCCTGAATCCACCTGTTTAACCAGCTACACCTCATCCCTGAATCCACCTGTTTAACAAGCAACAACTCATTTTCACCTAATTCTCTCCTTCTGAAAATGAACCACATACTTCTGAGGGAAAACATCAGTTCACAGATAGTAGTTAGTTCGTTACCATTCACACCGATTTCCAGGGTCCAGTAAGCAACTAACGCGTTATAACTTGATGAACGGCAAGGAGTCGTATACCAGTTAATACTATATTGAATTGGTTAGGTTACTAACGTCAGCTCATCTGATGTTGTAACGTTAGCTGTCTGACTTTATGAGCCTGCTAATTTTCACACCATAAACTCTATTATTTAATAAGTTGGCTAATGTTGCTCAACATTTCTCTGGCTAGCTAACGGAGAATTCGATCCCGCTAGCAAGATACTTCACAGTGCCAACAAAACTTGTTCCACCACACTGTCTCCCTCACCTCAAACTTTCCAAATGCCAGGTGTTATTTCGGTTACAGGTCATGAAGTACTGCTTCATCACCTTCTCACCCCCCCCCCGTCTCCGTCTCCGTGGTCAGGCTTCTGACCTACAGTACCTCTTCGTTATGGTTCAGGGGACGCGCTGCTGTGAGTTAACTGGCAAACTGTCTTTCAGAGCGCAGGCTGATGCTGTAAATAGTAAGTTGGTCGTCTCTTCTCTCTCCAATCGCGTGCTGCATTCTGTTATGTAAAACGATTGGCTGAGCCTTGGATACAGCCAGTATTGCTCCAAACACTCATCACTCATTCACATACAGCCAGTAGTGATCTAACCCCCCTCCCCTACAGCCAGTAGTGATCTAACCCCCCCCTACAGCCAGTAGTGATCTAACCCCCCTACAGCCAGTAGTGATCCTCCTCCCCTACAGCCAGTAGTGATCCAACCCGCCCCCACTTACAGCCAGTAGTGATCCAACCCCCTTACAGCCAGTAGTGATCCAACCCCCTTAAAGCCAGTAGTGATCCAACCCCCCTTAAAGCCAGTAGTGATCCAACCCCCTTACAGCCAGTAGTGATCCACCCCCTTAAAGCCAGTAGTGATCCACCCCCTTAAAACCAGTAGTGATCCACCCCCCTTTAAAGCCAGTAGTGATCCACCCCCCCTTACAGCCAGTAGTGATCCAACCCCCCTTACAGCCAGTAGTGATCCACCCCCCCCACTTACAGCCAGTAGTGATCCACCCCCCACTTAAAGCCAGTAGTGATCCAAACCCCCCCTTAAAGCCAGTAGTGATCCAACCCCCCAAAAAACTTCTACACAAATCACATAGGTCACCTATTTTGGATTCAAACCTGTACATTTGGCCAAAAGGTGACTAGTTTGCATCTCTGAATTCATCGTCGGACACTTTCAGTCCACATAAAATGCAGAAGGGCTAGAGTCCATAATGACACCATATTCCCTATGGCCTCCGGTCAAAGATAGCGCACTATTGTATGTAGAGGATTGGGTGCCATTTGGGACGAACCCCTGAAAAAGACGGGATGTGAAACAGACTTACGGTAGTGAGCAATGGCATTACTCTCGAAAAGACAGAAGCCGTCGTCGCCCTGAAAAGCTGGTACCTGTTGAGGGGGACAGTAAAAACAAAACAAATTCAGTCATTTATTTGGATGAGTTTGAGTCTGTTTCCAACACCTGTATCTAGACGGGCGACAACAACCATTTTGTTTTATTTATGGGAAAATCCAGCATTGATATGAAACCCATTGTTCAATCTAGCTTGGGCACCAGTCTGTGCCATACCTTGCCGTGTTTGGCACGACGAGGAGTGGATATGACAGCAGATCTGGGATCAGGCTAAGTTAACATAGTCTGTTTACGTCTGATGCTCAGGGTTAAAAAGCTCAATAAAACTTCATTATTATTTCAGGTGAAGAAATTCAAAAAAAAAATCATCATTGCATCATACAAACTATTTTATGGAATATAAACCTACAACCACAGACAATACAAAATATTATCGTCCAAGTTCAAGGATGTGTACACAGTAAAGCAGGTAGCCTAGCGGTGGGCCAGTAACCGAAAAGTCGCAGGTTCAAATCCCCGAGGTGACTAGGTGAAAAATCTGTCGTTGTGCCCTTGAGCAAAGGCACTTAACTCCCAACTGCTCCTGTAAGTTGCTCTGGATAAGTGCGTCTGCTAAATGACTGAAATGGAAACCATGGAAACCATATACCAAGTCGCACCCTATTACCTATATATAGGGTCCTGGTAAAGTAGTGCACTGTGTAGGGAATAGGGTACCCATTTAAGACGCATCTCATTACAAAAGGGGATGCTGAAACTCACCTTGCCCAAGGGGAAGTTGTTGAGGAAGGCAGGGGTACGGTTTGTCTGTCCGAAGGTGAAGGCGGGGGCGCTGCTGGCCACCTTAAGAGAGACCAGATGATACTTAATTCATCCTAAAGGGAAAATTAGACTGTGTTTACTCAGGCAGCCCAATTCTGATTTTTCTTTTCTTTTTTTTCTCTCCCAATTATGGACAAAATAGCTGATTGGTCAAATGACCAATTAGTGGGAAAAAGATCAGAATTGGGCTGCCTGTGTAAACAGAGTTAGTTTGTCATCCTTACAGCTGCAGTAAAAAAAAACTATAAATACATAATTTAACAACAAAACACAGGACAATAAGAAAAAAGACATATGATGAAGGCAGGTTTAAACGTGTAGTACCTTGAGGCGTGCACCGCTGTACTGGGCTGCAATTTGAGCCTTGAAGGCTCTCCAGTTTTCTGGATACGTGTACAGAGTCTGTGGAAGGGAGAAGAGTTTTTTTTTTAAACACAACTTTATTAAAAAATGGCGGAGGAAAAACCATGTACACAGCAGTGCTTCTAGATCCAGGTGGTGGTGGTTTAGGCAGGAACTAGTAGAAGCTACACAACTATGGGGTTCTACCAGTAGGCTATGTAGGGTATCCAATCAAAAACACCTTTTAACCAATAGGTCAAATAATATAACAAAAGTAATTGAGATTTTACCCTTGTATGATTTGTGTGACTTAAATCAATGGGGGGGGCAGAGAGAAATAAAGTGGTCAACAACAAAAATAAATCTGGAAAATAGCATAGCGTCAGCGAGGCTGGGCTAGAGTTAAATGGTGAGCCTGTCAGTTAGCCTTAACTCGTCATCTTTCTTCCTCCAATCCCACAAACATAAGAGGTAAAATATACTAAACAAAATTATTAACAGACAATAAAAAAAAACTGGCAACAGCTCTGGTGGATTCCTGCCGTCAGCATGCCAATTTTAAACTCAAAATTTGAGACATTTGTGGTGTGCATCAAAACCGCACATTTTAGTGGACATTATCTTGTCGGCAGCATAAGGTGCACCTATGTAATGACCATGCCGTTTAATCAGCTCCTCGATATGCCACATCTGTCAGCTAAATGGATAATCTTGACAAAGGAGAAATGCCCACTAACAGGAACGTAAACAAATGTGTGCACAAAATTTAAGAGAATTCCGCTTTTTTGGGCGTACAGAAAATGTCTGGGAACGTTTATTTCAGCTCATGAAACATAGGACCAACACGTTACGTTTACATTATTGTTCAGTTTAACGTTAGTTAGCTGGTCACAAGTAAGCTACCAATAGACTCCGGATGGCAATATGTTGATGCTTTGATTAGAACATTAAAGTCCTAAATATGCCATGTATACATACGACTGCGATGAAATATCATTCATTATTCGTCACGAACTCTGAAGAAACCCAACGTGGCATAAGGCACAGAAAGAGGCGTCATTTAACCACCACCCAAGCTATTATGCTGCATCGTCAAGAAAGACTGAAAAAGGGGTACAAATAAACACGGCAATGACGTTTAAAGGGCATAAATATTTCAGATGCACTAAAAGATAGCGGATAAGTGGATGGATGGGGCTGATATTGTACAGATGGTTGTTAAAACGCAAGTATAAATTCTGTGACAAAGGCATCTCTCCAGTTCACTCACCCCTGCCGCCATCTTTAGGACGAGAGAAAGAACGTGGACGCGCACCAGTGACGTATTTACTGCCAGTTCGGGCGCGTCGCTGTAACCAGAGTTTGACTGAATATAAATCATATTTTGCCCAAATAAGAAAATATGGGTAAACATTTACATTTAAACAATAAAATGTATTACATTTTTCTAAGTAGGTTTCAATTAATGTGATGGATAACTCCGTATCCTATTTGTTGTGTGCATTGTCATTTGAAAAAGCACAACACATACAAAATGGAGCAAACCAAGGCAAAGCATATTTTACAATGACAGAACACTCAAAGGAGACAAGGTACACATTATTTAAAAAAAAAAACCAGTTTATTTCAGTTCTCAAGTTGTCGAAATACAATATACAACAGCAACTGAAGGGTAACTCAGAAGACACAGTAGCATTTTAAATTGTTTATTTTTTTATACCTTTATTGTACTAGGCAAGTCAGTTAAGAACAAATTCGTATTTTCAATGACGGCCTAGGAACAGTGGGTTAAATGCCTGTTCAGAGCAGAACGACAGATTTTGTACCTTGTCAGCTTGGGGATTTGAACTTGCAACCTTTCGGTTACTAGTCCACGAGGCTACCCTACGACAACAACCACCTGCTTATCACCAGGCTCTGTGGTTTCAATAGTATGCATTCATACTGTGTCAAAGGATCATTGATCCTTCCCCAATAAGTACAGAACTTGACTATGTGCAGCAATACCACATGATCAACTTGGAAAAATATTTGTATTGACAATACTGTATTGTAGGGGCATTTACACGAAATATAAGAGATGTAGGTTGATAAACCACCGTAGCACTGCAGGGACATCAGCTGACAAGACCTGAGAAACAAAATAAAATAAAATAAAAATGACAGATCAATTATTTATTTGACACCCAATGAAAGAAGACTAATAACGTCAACATACCCAGGTAATCGTCCATGAGGGATCCAATGGCAAACTGAAACAGAAGAAATAAATTATTCCAAGTTACAACTTGCAGGTCTCTTCAGATAGCTAGCGGTGGCTTGCAATCGGCGAGGATTTTTTTTATTTTACCTATCAGGTAGCATCCTTAGTTTATGGTGATTTGACAGTGTACTCACTATGTCGTTTTTATCCACTCTTGTTCCCACGATTTTCAACCGAATCTCATCATCCTGTTGGATTACAATGTCCTAATGTGGAGAAGACAGAATCCTTAATAAGAGGACATGTATCCATGTTACCTAAATATTTATTTTACAAATGACGACCACATTTTTTTTAGTGAAGAGGAGGGCTAGTTTTAGTGTCTTACCTCATCAGTGGTCTTATAACAGGGAGGATTTGAGTTGGGGTCAAACTCCATCTCTGAGGGAATGGACTGCAGAAACAGTAAGTAACCACATTGACATTTATTAAAGAGTTCCTGAATAAAACCATTCAACCACTAAAAGGAGACATTTCCATGTGGACCTACGTGACGAGAGATGAAACAGGACATGGGGCCGATCTCTGTGAAAAGGCCAACCTGAAAAGAATAGAACATCTTGGATAAATTTCAACACACCATGAAAACAATAAGATATTTTCTTGTCAATCCTTATTCAGATGTTAATGAGATCAAAGAAGATTGGTGTGTGTCCCAAATGGCACCCTATTGGCTCTGGTCAAAAGTACAGCACTTTTAAAGGGAGGAGGGTGTTCTTTTTTTTTTTCTTACTCCTTCCACTCATATTTTGCATAATGCTTCTGATAGTTAAATTAACTATCCCATTCTTTCAGATCGCACAACGCCAGATACAGGTATCAGCTTATGGACACTCAGATGATCTTTCCACCATCCTCTGTCATTTATCCATTGATTTCCCCAGAAATATGTCCACATCTCAGCCATGTACCGTCTTCCACTGTCCCAGTTCACTGAACTACTCCAGTGTCTTGTCAGCATACAATGGATTTATGCAACCTCTAGTTATTCTCATTAGGACATCATGTAGGTCTAGGTACAGTAAATGTTGTGTATTTTTTTGTACCTAGAACATTGAATTAATTTGACCCCCCACAAGTTTAATTTTACCTTTATTTAACCAGGCAAGCCGGTTAAGAAACAATTCTTATTTTCAATGACGGTCTAGGAACAGTGGGTTAACTGGTCTAGGAACAGTGGGTTAACTGGTCTAGGAACGGTGGGTTAACTGGTCCAGGAACGGTGGGTTAACTGATCCAGGAACGGTGGGTTAACTGATCCAGGAACAGTGGGTTAACTGATCCAGGAACAGTGGGTTAACTGATCCAGGAACAGTGGGTTAACTGATCCAGGAACAGTGGGTTAACTGATCCAGGAACAGTGGGTTAACTGATCCAGGAACAGTGGGTTAACTGATCCAGGAACAGTGGGTTAACTGATCCAGGAACAGTGGGTTAACTGATCCAGGAACAGTGGGTTAACTGATCCAGGAACAGTGGGTTAACTGATCCAGGAACAGTGGGTTAACTGATCCAGGAACAGTGGGTTAACTGATCCAGGAACAGTGGGTTAACTGATCCAGGAACAGTGGGTTAACTGATCCAGGAACAGTGGGTTAACTGATCCAGGAACAGTGGGTTAACTGATCCAGGAACAGTGGGTTAACTGATCCAGGAACAGTGGGTTAACTGATCCAGGAACAGTGGGTTAACTGATCCAGGAACAGTGGGTTAACTGATCCAGGAACAGTGGGTTAACTGATCCAGGAACAGTGGGTTAACTGGTCCAGGAACAGCGGGTTAACTGGTCCAGGAACAGCGGGTTAACTGGTCCAGGAACAGTGGGTTACCTGCCTTGTTCAGCGGCAGAACGACTGATTTTTACCTTGTCAGCGCGGGGATTTGATCTAGCAACCTTTCGGTTACTAACCTGACGCTCTAACCACTAGGCTACCCTGCCGCCCCTACGCTCTAACCACTAGGCTACCCTGCCGCCCCTACGCTCTAACCACTAGGCTACCCTGCCGCCCCTACGCTCTAACCACTAGGCTACCTGCCACCCCTACGCTCTAACCACTAGGCTACCTGCCGACCCTACGCTCTAACCACTAAGCTACCTGCTGACCCAACGCTCTAACCACTAGTCTACCTGCCGCCTCTACACTCTAACCACTGGGCTTTATTATTAACCATTGGACATAAGAAATGTAAAAACAACCAACAAATCAAGTGATTGCAATTTTGGAAATCTGTTCCAAATTATTCTCTCGCATAAGATAGATAGATGTACGTCATGCAATAAAATGCTAATTAATTACTTAAAAATCATAATGTGATTTTCTGGATTTTTGTTTTAGATTCCGTCTCTCACAGTTGAAGTGTACCTATGATAAAACAATTACAGACCTCTACATTCTTTGTAAGTAGGAAAACCTGCAAAATCGGCAGTGTATCAAATACTTGTTCTCCCCACTGTGTGTGTGTAATATATATATATATATATTTAAATCGGTCCGCGGCTGAATCTAGCTGAGGATCCCTGATAAAGGGAATACGTTTCTGCTTGGGACGTAGCCTTCGTTCCCTTACCTTGTTGACCTGGGTAACCACGGCATCTACCACCTCGCCTTTGAATGGACGGAAAACGATAGCCTTGTACTTGACTGGGTAAAGCACAAATCCCCTGCCTGGTTGGATGACACCTGCACCAATGTTATCAATGGTGGTCACCGCAATGACAAACCCATATCTGGAACAGAGTCAAGTGTCATTAATTAAGTGAGCAAGCAAATCAACTTGTTACTGGTCAAAACAACCTACCCAGTTTTGTGAAACTGTCAAATGTTTAGTCTTTATTCTACTTTGAAATTTAGCCTGGAGTCCACACTGAATCTCACTACACTCAGCAATACTGATTTATCGGTTCCAGGCTAATGAAAGGAAAGCCGCCCTGGCACAATACCACTCACTTTCCTGTGCATGTTCCCTCCACTTCTGTGAAGAGCTTCTGTTTCACAGTGTTCAGGAGATTGGGACCAAAGTACCGAGGGTGGAGCAGGATCTCATGCTCCAGGGAAATCTGTGAATTATATATGTATATATATGTTAGTGTACAGTTTGTTTTACAATAGTACTAAATTACTGTACCTGAATAATTGTACTGTTTATTGTTGAGAATGCTAGCACTTTCATTAAGTCTAAGTAACGTAGATATCTGATTCATAGCTGCTTTTAACAAACGAACATCACCAGACAGGTATAAACCCGTTAAATATGCAGAACTATTATGGACGTTGATTTGTTTTCACTTTTGGCAACAGTTAGTTAAGAGAGCAGTTAGCTATCCAACCGGTTAACAAAGCTAGCACTAGAGATAGCATAGTTAGACATGGTGATGCATGTTATCGTCACAATATCATACAAATCTAACTACTACTTACATGATAAAACATTTTCCCGCTCACTCTTCCTTGACTGTCGTCTTCTGTTTAATTTATCAGAAAATATCGAATCGACTCTAAATGATTAAATCCAGCAACAAATCACAGGAAACTGATGTTTAACTTCCGGGAAAAAACACTTTTACTTCCGGAGCAGAAGACTTGTGTGACGTTGGATTTCAAAATAAAAGCCCTGTGTAGCTTTCATCACCTTAAAACAGACTGGATCATGAACACATGAGCTTTTTTGGTCCCAATAATGTGATCACTGATTGTGATAAAAGACAAGGATTTGTTGGCTTAAAAATAATAACAAATATTTAATTTCAAGAATAAGAATGAAGTTGAAACATATTTGGTTGAAAAACGGTATAAACATATGACATAACACAAAAATGCACCTGGCATGACAAAGGTCATCAGTCTTTTCCTTTATAGACAACACATGCCTTGAGTCACTGACAGCCTCAGTCGGTCAAAGCAAAAGAAATTCATCAAAAACAGAACTTCAAGATTGATTCAATATTGACACTTCCATTCATAAAGGGGGAAAACAAAGATACAGCAAATCACTCAAGTAGAAAATATGTTTTCACCAAAAATTTGCAAATATATACAGTCAAATGCTGCATGTAACAACAGAATTGTCAAATGGGAGTGGTTTAAAAAAACAACAACTAAGCAATGCAAGGTAAGCGCATGCTCTTATTATGATAGGCAGCATTCTGAGAGCCGGTGAAAGTATATGCCAAAACAATTATCTAAAACTAATATGGTTCTGTGTCCCAAAATGGCACCCACCCGATTCTCTACATTATAGTGCACTATTTTCTCTGGTCAAAAGTAGTGCACTAGATAGGGAATAGGGTGCCATTTGGGATGAAGCCCTGAGTCATCGCCGTTAGCATCATCTACCACAGTGTTTGACATCGTCATTGGGAAGGATCCGGGCGTATTGAGATGTCCAGTCCCTGAGGAACACTTCCTGTAGCTGGACCTGTAAACTCCTCTGGCCCTGTCCCACCACAGAACCGGTCTGGTTCACCACCAGCCCGATACCTGCAGTGTGGGTGAAATAGTTCTCTGACCAGTTGGACGTTCCTGTGATCACACAATACAAGATACAAGTTAGTGTAATGTTATGGCAGGTCCAAAACATTTCTGTGTACAACAGAATGCTACGTGCAATGTAATGTTTATATTGTCAAAAAATAAACAAACAGTAGACTTTTGGTTTTGCAACAGAATCAAATCCATGAAAGCAACGGACATTTTGTCCAACGATTAGTGATTGTGATGTACAGTACCAATATAGACGACTCGGTCGGTCACCATGTACTTGGCATGGTTCACTCTTGAGAATGGGATCTTTTTCTGCTCTGCTGTCGAAGGCACCTCAAACACTTTCTGTAGGACACATCATGGAAATAGGACACGAGTGACAACAACCGAATGCAAAAACTAGAAGAAAAAAAAAAGGTACATTTCCTGAAGAAAATTGTGTGCTTGCTTTAGCTGTCTACAAGTATTTTTTATGGCTTTTAAAACATTTTTAAAAAGGAGAGAAATTAAAACAGCAAACGTACCACATTGATGTTGCATCCCAGGGGAGGTCTGTTGAGGACGGTCAGGGACTGTAGAAAGAGGAACATGGAGCCTGGAGAGTGTGACCAGCAGCTCACTAGTAGGTTGACCTCTACCCCTCTAGTACACGCTGCTGCCCGTATGGCTGAGTCAATCGCAGGCCAGAACCTAATACAGAAATGGACCTGATTGGTTAGACGTTTAAAACATATGCACAACATACATCCAATAAAACGTCTTCATGAATAAAATCGGATACAAAGTTAGAGAATGATTTAAGGAGTGAATCTTAACTTCCACTTAAGTTTCATTTTCACTCCGGCACTGAAGTCAATGGGAGAAGTGAAACAATTCTACTCAAGTGGAAGTTAGGATTCAGCCGAGTACGGACAGTCACCTGAGTGGCTCAGTGAACTGGGACAGGGGAAGATAGTCCATGACTGAGATGTGGACATATTTCTGGGCGTCTGCGATGACAGAGAGGATGGTGGATAGATCGTCGGAACGTCCATAAGCTGATATCTGGGGTGGAGCGCTCTGAAACAATAGGACAGTTAGTTAAAACAAACATTCAGTAGCATTATGCAAAATATGAGTGGAAAGGGTTATTTAGACAAAGACGGCATCTCAAAGAACACCATTTTTTTTACCCATAGTGCTCTGTTCAAAAGTAGTGCACTATGTAGGGAATAGGGCTCTGTTCAAAAGTAGAGCACTATGTAGGGAATAGGGCTCTGTTCAAAAGTAGTGCACTATGTAGGGAATAGGGCTCTGTTCAAAAGTAGTGCACTATGTAGGGATACACGTTGCCATTTGGAACGCAGAAAAAAAACGACAAGATCCAACTCACAGAGAGATATACTCGTGCAGGGACTCCATTGAGTTTGAGATTTAAGGGGTGCTTGGAGCTAGAGAGGGCAGAGTATCGGGCAGGCCAGAAGGGGGGTAGGGAGCCATTTTTCTGAGCACCAATGTTCCAGTACACCCCGAAAATCCTTGACGCATCCTGTGCCAGGCAGCTGCAGTCCTCCATTGAAACTCCCACCTCCTTCACCTGAGGTGATCAATCAATCGTGAAATCAATCAATCATCGATCAATGCATTGATATATAATGAGACATTAATTGGTTAAAAAATAAATTAAATAAAAATGTCTGTTTCATCAGTTTCCCTGTTCAACAGTTCAATGTTTTCTAGTAAAAAAATCAAAATAAATGAACTAGAGAGGACGGTATTTTATATCAGTACTTTAGGAAATACCTGTGTGAGGGACCGCCAGTCCATGTTGGCACTGCCCAGGTAGAGGTGTTTCTGATCCACGACCCACAGCTTGGTGTGGACGATACCTCCCGTCACTGACTGGAGATCCACCTCCCGTACCTCTGCACCTGGACACAAAAACCAAGCAGGAGGTTAGACAGTCAACAAAGGTAGGATAGACAACCACATATCAGTCAACTAAGGTAGGATAGACAACCACATATCAGTCAACTAAGGTAGGATAGACAACCACATCAGTCAGGGGTGGGATAGACAACCACATATCAGTCAACTAAGGTAGGATAGACAACCACATCAGTCCAGGTGGGATAGACAACCACATATCAGTCAACTAAGGTAGGATAGACAACCACATATCAGTCAACTAAGGTAGGATAGACAACCACATATCAGTCAACTAAGGTAGGATAGACAACCACATATCAGTCAACTAAGGTAGGATAGACAACCACATCAGTCAGGGGTGGGATAGACAACCACATATCAGTCAACTAAGGTAGGATAGACAACCACATCAGTCCAGGTGGGATAGACAACCACATATCAGTCAACTAAGGTAGGATAGACAACCACATATCAGTCAACTAAGGTAGGATAGACAACCACATATCAGTCAACTAAGGTAGGATAGACAACCACATCAGTCAGGGGTGGGATAGACAACCACATATCAGTCAACTAAGGTAGGATAGACAACCACATCAGTCCAGGTGGGATAGACAACCACATATCAGTCAACTAAGGTAGGATAGACAACCACATATCAGTCAACTAAGGTAGGATAGACAACCACATATCAGTCAACTAAGGTAGGATAGACAACCACATATCAGTCAACTAAGGTAGGATAGACAACCACATATCAGTCAACTAAGGTAGGATAGACAACCACATATCAGTCAACTAAGGTAGGATAGACAACCACATATCAGTCAACTAAGGTAGGATAGACAACCACATATCAGTCAACTAAAGGTAGGATAGACAACCACATATCAGTCAACTAAAGGTAGGATAGACAACCACATATCAGTCAACTAAGGTAGGATAGACAACCACATCAGTCCAGGTAGGATAGACAACCACATATCAGTCAACTAAGGTAGGATAGACAACCACATATCAGTCAACTAAGGTAGGATAGACAACCACATCAGTCCAGGTAGGATAGACAACCACATCAGTCCAGGTAGGATAGACAACCACATATCAGTCAACTAAGGTAGGATAGACAACCACATATCAGTCAACTAAGGTAGGATAGACAACCACATCAGTCCAGGTAGGATAGACAACCACATCAGTCCAGGTAGGATAGACAACCACATATCAGTCAACTAAGGTAGGATAGACAACCACATATCAGTCAACTAAAGGTAGGATAGACAACCACATATCACAGTCAACTAAGGTAGGATAGACAACCACATCAGTCCAGGTGGGATAGACAACCACATATCAGTCAACTAAGGTAGGACAGACAACCACATATCAGTCAACTAAGGTAGGACAGACAACCACATATCAGTCAACTAAGGTAGGACAGACAACCACATATCAGTCAACTAAGGTAGGACAGACAACCACATATCAGTCAACTAAGGTAGGATAGACAACCACATATCAGTCAACTAAGGTAGGATAGACAACCACATATCAGTCAACTAAGGTAGGATAGACAACCACATATCAGTCAACTAAGGTAGGATAGACAACCACATCAGTCCAGGTAGGATAGACAACCACATATCAGTCAACTAAGGTAGGATAGACAACCACATCAGTCCAGGTGGGATAGACAACCACATATCAGTCAACTAAGGTAGGATAGACAACCACATATCAGTCAACTAAGGTAGGATAGACAACCACATATCAGTCAACTAAGGTAGGATAGACAACCACATCAGTCCAGGTAGGATAGACAACCACATATCAGTCAACTAAGGTAGGATAGACAACCACATATCAGTCAACTAAGGTAGGATAGACAACCACATCAGTCCAGGTAGGATAGACAACCACATATCAGTCAACTAAAGGTAGGATAGACAACCACATCAGTCCAGGTGGGATAGACAACCACATATCAGTCAACTAAGGTAGGATAGACAACCACATATCAGTCAACTAAGGTAGGATAGACAACCACATATCAGTCAACTAAGGTAGGATAGACAACCACATCAGTCCAGGTGGGATAGACAACCACATATCAGTCAACTAAGGTAGAATAGACAACCACATATCAGTCAACTAAAGGTAGGATAGACAACCACATATCAGTCAACTAAAGGTAGGATAGACAACCACATATCAGTCAACTAAAGGTAGGATAGACAACCACATCAGTCCATTTGCCAGTCATTTACAGAATACATGCATAACCTGAAGAACAAAAAGCAGGGCCAGATGTGGTGACAGATGTGGTGACAGCTGTGGTGACAGATGTGGTGACAGATGTGGTGACAGATGTGGTGACAGATGTGGTGACAGATGTGGTGACAGATGTGGTGACAGATGTGGTGACAGATGTGGTGACAGATGTGGTGACAGATGTGGTGACAGATGTGGTGACAGATGTGCAAGTAGCTGCATGTACCCGTTCTGGCTAAATCAGCCGTGTCTCGATTATCATTCTGAGGACCATTAACAGCAATCTGAAGTTTCACTCCTTTTGCTTCCAGTTCCATCAGCTGCTTGAAGACCTGTTTACCCTGTAACAAAAACACATACAGGTCAAAGTGACAACACATTAAATAAAATACACACACACACACACACACACACACACACACACACACACACACACACACACACACACACACACACACACACACACACACACACACACACACACACACACACACACACCAAAATAGAACTGATCAATGTACAAAAGAAGTCAACGGTACAGCTATCCTAAACATCCACCAGTACACTTGGAATTGGGGAAGTCATTTGAGATGTTATGATGATTGTGTGATTCATTTGTATATTATCACCAACACACAAAATAGATTAAAATGTTTTCCTTTAAATTTATATATATATTGTTTTATTAAATGGTAAACCCCCAAAACATGTTAAAAATACAAATCAACCTTTTTCTCCTCCTACCTGTACAGCACTAGGCTCTATGAGTCTCAGGGCAGTATTCTCCTACCTGTACAGCACTAGGCTCTATGAGTCTCAGGGCAGTATTCTCCTACCTGTACAGCACTAGGCTCTATGAGTCTCAGGGCAGAATTCTCCTACCTGTACAGCACTAGGCTCTATGAGTCTCAGGGCAGTATTCTCCTACCTGTACAGCACTAGGCTCTGAGTCTCAGGGCAGTATTCTCCTACCTGTACAGCACTAGGCTCTATGAGTCTCAGGGCAGTATTCTCCTACCTGTACAGCACTAGGCTCTATGAGTCTCAGGGCAGTATTCTCCTACCTGTACAGCACTAGGCTCTGAGTCTCAGGGCAGTATTCTCCTACCTGTACAGCACTAGGCTCTGAGTCTCAGGGCAGTATTCTCCTACCTGTACAGCACTAGGCTCTGTGAGTCTCAGGGCAGTATTCTCCTACCTGTACAGCACTAGGCTCTATGAGTCTCAGGGCAGTATTCTCCTACCTGTACAGCACTAGGCTCTATGAGTCTCAGGGCAGTATTCTCCTACCTGTACAGCACTAGGCTCTATGAATCTCAGGGCAGTATTCTCCTACCTGTACAGCACTAGGCTCTGTGAGTCTCAGGGCAGTATTGTCCTACCTGTACAGCACTAGGCTCTGTGAGTCTCAGGGCAGTATTCTTCTACCTGTGCAGCACTAGGCTCTATGAGTCTCAGGGCAGTATTCTCCTACCTGTGCAGCACTAGGCTCTATGAGTCTCAGGGCAGTATTCTCCTACCTGTGCAGCACTAGGCTCTATGAGTCTCAGGGCAGTATTCTCCTACCTGTGCAGCACTAGGCTCTGAGTCTCAGGGCAGTATTCTCCTACCTGTACAGCACTAGGCTCTGTGAGTCTCAGGGCAGTATTCTCCTACCTGTGCAGCACTAGGCTCTATGAGTCTCAGGGCAGTATTCTCCTACCTGTACAGCACTAGGCTCTGTGAGTCTCAGGGCAGTATTCTCCTACCTGTGCAGCACTAGGCTCTGTGAGTCTCAGGGCAGTATTCTCCTACCTGTACAGCACTAGGCTCTATGAGTCTCAGGGCAGTATTCTCCTACCTGTGCAGCACTAGGCTCTGAGTCTCAGGGCAGTATTCTCCTACCTGTGCAGCACTAGGCTCTGTGAATCCCAGGTCAGTGTCTCGGAGGGTAAAGTAGAAGGCAGCTATGTCCACAGAGCTGTTGGCCCTGGTCAGTAGGTTCGTCCATGTATCAGAAATGCTTGGCAGGGACGAGGAATCCAGTGGGTAGAAGAGGCCTTCAGGGATGCTTTCCACCAGGCTCACACTGATTAGAGAAGAGCAATTCAATTCTATTAGGGCTACAGCGGCGCTCCAGACACATGTCAATTCTATTAGGGCTACACACTATAGCCATGTTATTATCTACTTCCTGTCTATAGCCATGTTATTATCTACTTCCTGTCTATAGCCATGTTATTATCTACTTCCGGTCTATAGCCAATGTTATTATCTACTTCCTGTCTATAGCCATGTTATTATCTACTTCCGGTCTATAGCCATGTTATTATCTACTTCCTGTCTATAGCCATGTTATTATCTACTTCCTGTCTATAGCCATGTTATTATCTACTTCCTGTCTATAGCCATGTTACTATCTACTTCCTGTCTATAGCCATGTTATTATCTACTTCCGGTCTATAGCCATGTTATTATCTACTTCCGGTCTATAGCCATGTTATTATCTACTTCCTGTCTATAGCCATGTTACTATCTACTTCCTGTCTATAGCCATGTTATTATCTACTTCCTGTCTATAGCCATGTTATTATCTACTTCCTGTCTATAGCCATGTTATTATCTACTTCCTGTCTATAGCCATGTTATTATCTACTTCCTGTCTATAGCCATGTTATTTTTCCTCTTTATTCAGTGTCACTATTTCTATAAAAAAATTTTTTTATCTTTAACTCTGCCTGGTTGGATAACGACCGGTCAGTTAGCATTTCACTGCGGTGTTCACCTTGTTGTCAATTAAGCATATGACAAATAAAATGTGATTGGTTGATAGAACAAACAGGCAGAGACATTAAATAACACATTGAACAACAAAGTTTATTGTTTACCTTGTCAGCTCGGGGGATTCGATCTTGCAACCTTTCGGTTACTAGTCCAACGCTCTGGGCTAGTGGTTAGAGGTTGCAAGATCGAATCCTCCGAGCTGACAAGGTAAAAATCTGTTGTTCTGCCCCCTGAACAAGGCAGTTAACCCACTGTTCCCCGGTAGGCCGTCATTGTAAATAATAATTTGTTCTTAACTGACTTGCCTAGGTAAATAACAGTAAAATTACATAAAAAAAAAAAAAAAACTGGACTGGAGATATTGGATGTGCTCCATTTCCACAAAATACCAAAAGTGTTTGAGATGCCTTCAACAGCAGAGCAGAAAAATATCCCTTTATCAAGAGTGAACCACTTAAAAAAAAAGTTGAATTTAACGAGGCAAGGCAGTTAAGAACAAATTCTTATTTACAAATGACGGCCTACACCGGCTAAACCCGGACGATGCTGGGCCAGTGTAGTGTGCCGCCCTATGAGACTCCTAATCACGGCCGGATGTGATACAGCCTGGATTCGAATCAGCGACTGTTGCGACGCCTCTTGAACTCAGACGCAGTGCTTTAGACCGCTGAGCCACTCGGGAGTCCCAATGCCAAGTACACTGTCTTCTATATTGGCCCTGGACATTACAAGTCACTGGACTTGGTTCACACGAGTCCAGTGACACCTTCAACTTCAACTGTGCAAGACTGTTAAGACATTATGACATGAGAAAGCTGTGACCTGCTAGCCTGGTCCCAGATCAGTTTATACTGTATAGTCAAAATGACCATTGGAGTTAGCTGTACAGCACAAAGGGAAAATGAAGCAGGCTATTGACTATTCATGTGTTGGGTGAACACAGTAATCTCCAACTGCAGACGTTGGGCAGGTGGTGACGCAGACAGGTTCTGCGGTGGGAGAGGGCCAGAGGAGATAACAGACCCAGCTACAGATAGTCTTATTAAAGAGAAACTGAACACACCGATTGGCTCGTGTTTTTTCTGTTGCTAATTAGAAAAGCTGTTTCCTGACCGTTTCTGCTTTTGGTTAATTATTGTCCTCCATGAGACACTGTAGGGAATCAATTTCACTTCCTATAAAATCCCCAGAATGAATCTAAGATCATTTAAAAAAAAAAATTGCTTCCAGATATCTTGAGTTAACATTTTTTTTTTGTAGAATATGTTTTTGTTGTTGAGCAATTTTACATCCAACTAAAAGGTGTTTGGTGCTGTATTTCTCAAATAAAAAAAACAAAAACACACGTGCCGTGGTGTTTTACGTCGACAGTCAGAGCTGCTGGACATGTCTGTCCTACCGTCTACGCTACTGGATAGAAAGCAATCACCACAGTTGTTTACCCTGTTAACTTCATGTATCCCTATATTTATGTTATTACCGCGGGGGCTATCACTCTGTTATTACCGGGGGCTATCGCTCTGTTATTACCGGGGGCTATCGCTCTGTTATTACCGGGGGGCTATCGCTCTGTTATTACCGGGGGCTATCGCTCTGTTATTACCGGGGGCTATCGCTCTGTTATTGCCGGGGGGGCTATCGCTCTGTTATTACCGGGGGCTATCGCTCTGTTATTACCGGGGGCTATCGCTCTGTTATTACCGGGGGCTATCGCTCTGTTATTACCGGGGGCTATCGCTCTGTTATTACCGGGGGGCTATCGCTCTGTTATTACCGGGGGCTATCGCTCTGTTATTACCGGGGGCTATCGCTCTGTTATTGCCGGGGGGCTATCGCTCTGTTATTGCCGGGGGCTATCGCTCTGTTATTACCGGGGGCTATCGCTCTGTTATTGCCGGGGGCTATCGCTCTGTTATTGCCGGGGGCTATCGCTCTGTTATTACCGGGGGCTATCGCTCTGTTATTACCGGGGCTATCGCTCTGTTATTACCGGGGGCTATCGCTCTGTTATTGCCGGGGCTATCGCTCTGTTATTACCGGGGGCTATCGCTCTGTTATTACCGGGGGCTATCGCTGGGCTGTTATTGCCGGGGCTATCGCGCTGTTATTGCCGTTACTGCCGGGGGCTATCGCTCTGTTATTGCCGGGGCTATCGCTCTGTTATTGCCGGGGCTATCGCTCTGTTATTACCGGGGGCTATCGCTCTGTTATTACCGGGGCTATCGCTCTGTTATTGCCGGGGGCTATCGCTCTGTTATTGCCGGGGCTATCGCTCTGTTATTACCGGGGCTATCGCTCTGTTATTACCGGGGGCTATCGCTCTGTTATTACCGGGGCTATCGCTCTGTTATTGCCGGGGCTATCGCTCTGTTATTGCCGGGGCTATCGCTCTGTTATTGCCGGGGCTATCGCTCTGTTATTGCCGGGGGCTATCGCTCTGTTATTACCGGGGGCTATCGCTCTGTTATTACCGGGGGCTATCGCTCTGTTATTACCGGGGCTATCGCTCTGTTATTACCGGGGCTGTAGCTCTGTTATTACCGGGGCTATCGCTCTGTTATTACCGGGGCTATCGCTCTGTTATTACCGGGGGGCTATCGCTCTGTTATTACCGGGGCTATCGCTCTGTTATTACCGGGGGCTGTCGCTCTGTTATTGCCGGGGGCTATCGCTCCGTTATTGCCGGGGGCTATCACTCTTATTGCCGGGGGCTATCACTCTTATTGCCGGGGCTATCGCTCTGTTACTGCCGGGGGGCTATCACTCTGTTACTGCCGGGGGCTATCACTCTGTTACTGCCGGGGGCTATCACTCTGTTACTGCCGGGGGCTATCGCTCTGTTATTACCGGGGGCTGTCGCTCTGTTATTGCCGGGGGGCTATCGCTCCGTTATTGCCGGGGGCTATCACTCTTATTGCCGGGGCTATCACTCTGTTACTGCCGGGGGCTATCACTCTTATTGCCGGGGCTATCGCTCTGTTACTGCCGGGGCTATCACTCTGTTACTGCCGGGGGCTATCACTCTGTTACTGCCGGGGGGGCTATCGCTCTTATTGCCGGGGGGCTATCGCTCTTATTGCCGGGGGGCTATCACTCTTATTGCCGGGGGGCTATCGCTCTTATTGCCGGGGGGCTATCACTCTGTTATTGCCAGGGGGCTATCGCTCTGTTATTAGTACGCCTGCGCAGCAGACTCGTTGTTGATGAACCTGGCCTGAGTGCTAATGGAGTTTAGTAAACGTTGGTAAACTGGAACCTTGTCGTTGTGTCATTACGAGTTTAACACACCCCACGTTAGTGGGCAAGTGGACATCGTCAAATCAAAACCAAACCTTCATTTACCCGTTGTGACACACAGATGTTACGAGCTCCGTTTTAGACGAGATTGACATACTGACCAAAATGATCCTTTTACACGTTGTAGTCAATTGTAACAACTAGAATAGCTGCTTCTGGCTCATATCAATGCCATTACAGGTCTTTCTCAAAGGGATTTGTTGCTTTTTAAAAGCAGTCGCTCTTTAAGAGATTAGACATCTCTATGACGATGTCAATGTGGTAGATGATGCCAACGGTAACAAACCCATGGCTGTGTCCCAAAACGCCACCCTATTCCCTAGAATGTGCTCTGCTTCTTACCAGAACCACCCATAGGGTACATCCCAAATTACCCCAAATGGTCCAAAGCAGTGCACTAAATATTTCCCCCCCAAAAAATCTAGAGCCGTCCCAACATCCACCAAAAGCTGTGAAACAATTAATTACTTATAAATTACATATACAAACATGTGAATAGATTTAGTGAAGGGTCAAATAAAATATGTTACAATTTATCTTGTTGTCACACTTCTTTTCTTACCGACAATCTGAGTTACAAGGCTCGTGTGGCACCCACAGTCCCTCCAGCCAGTGCAGCTCCAACTGTCCCATCAACTGTGACACCGACAGAGGCATCCCATAGTGCCACACGTGTTGACCGAATCCTCCAATCACAAGCAGAGTGGAGGGGAAAAGGCAGAATAGTGCAAAGCTCCAGCACCATGATGTCTACAAATTTAAGAGTGAGATTTAAAACATGAGAAAGAGAACAGATCATGTGAACTATTACAAGAAGGGATTGTCTGTAGGTCATTAAGGTCAGGCTGCTAAGACGTTTCTGTCATTAAGGTCAGGCTGCTAAGACGTTTCTGTCATTAAGGTCAGGCTGCTAAGACGTTTCTGTCTTTAAGGTCAGGCTGCTAAGACGTTTCTGTCATTAAGGTCAGGCTGCTAAGACGTTTCTGTCATTAAGGTCAGGCTGCTAAGACGTTTCTGTCATTAAGGTCAGGCTGCTAAGACGTTTCTGTCATTAAGGTCAGGCTGCTAAGACGTTTCTGTCATTAAGGTCAGGCTGCTAAGACGTTTCTGTCATTAAGGTCAGGCTGCTAAGACGTTTGTACGTCATTAAGGTCAGGCTGCTAAGACGTTTGTACGTCATTAAGATCAGGCTGCTAAGACGTTTGTACGTCATTAAGATCAGGCTGCTAAGACGTTTGTACGTCATTAAGATCAGGCTGCTAAGACGTTTCTGTCATTAAGATAATGACTATCTTATGTTGGGACAATCTCCATGGGGTCATTGTGTCTGCGACTCTGTGCATAGCCTACAATCAAAACAAAACAAGACAAAGGAAATGTACAAGTGCAGATAAAATCAATACAATACAGCTGATGCTTATGGTGTGGCATACCAAGATGGGTAATATCAAGAGAAAGAACTGGTATCTAGACACCTCACCTTGTTTGACTGACTGGGTTTAGCTGTTCTCCGAGGCACTGCTCTGTTAGAGGGGACTGCGGTATCAGCGACGGTTGTATCCTCTAGGGTTTTTGACCATTTCCCAGAAGCCTTCTCCTTGTTGGCAGACTTGTCTTGATTCTCACGAACAACTGATTCACTGAAGCTCTCAGTCTCAACACTGAGCTTCTCAAGCTCCTTCTCCTCCAGCAATGGGGAGGAGTCCAACCCATCTCCATCCTCTTCTAACAGAAACTCAATCTCCATGGCTTCAGCCTGACAGGGAGTTTCCTCGTAGGCTGTTTCTACATCATCATCATCATCATCATCATCATCATCATCAGGCTGATTCAGATCGGTCTCATCTTCCTCACCTTCATCCGTCTCTAGGGATTCCTTTTCGGCATGACCAGAAGGGACGTCGCCGCCATCCATTCTAACGTCAGCCTCAAACTCTTCCTCCGTCGCCTTCTGTGCAGCTCCAGTGGTATGAAGTGGTTCTCCCGGGTCATCGTAGTCCCCTGCTTCAGCCCTGAGGGCCGGTCTGGGGGTTGCTGTCATGGGATGGAGCTGCTCCTGATCCCCCTCGGGTGGAGTAACATCCAGAGAGCTGGGGCTTTGCTCTGAGGAGCTAACAGCATGAGACAGGGTCTGAGGATTGAGTTTGTGTAGACGGACTGTAGGAAGAGGGAGACCTGTTTCTCTAATATTGGGCAGTTTTGATCTTGCCATCTCTCCACTGCTGCTTGTTGAAGCTGCAACGGTTAAAGCTGCCTGGTTAGAAGACTCTTTGCTGGTAATAGATGAGGCAGGTGGATCTGAGCGTTGACTGCTGCTGCTGGTGGTGGTGGGGCGTTTTTTGGCTAATGTTTTGTGAAAAGCAGGAATTCGAGATGCATGTTGTTGTTTCCCAGTTTTTCGCGCGTCTTCTTTTTCTTCATCCTCTTTCTTCTCAGAGTCTTCCTCTTGGTCTAACCGGTTCAACATTACAGTCCAATTCTTAGCTCCCTGTTTTACAAAAAAAAAGAATTTCCCCCCGGGGTCAGGAATGGAGAGAATGTCAGATTTTTTAAATATAAAAAAAAAAAAATGTAAACTGGAAAAAAAAACACAAATCTTAGGTTGCTTGTTGCAAGGTGTGTGTGAATAATTTGAAGAGATCGTAGATAATAAAAAGTGAGAGGGGCGAGCGCAACCTACAAGTCTTTTAATGTCAAATGAATCATTTCACAGTGTCCCATCTACAGTTTCATCAAATGCAAAGTAACAGAAAGGAAATGATCAATACATACGAAAAAGACATTCATGATTTCCTTTCCCGTGAGGAGTAAATCATACGGGACAAGGCCAACGTTTTTTTAAAAGTGTCTCCACTTCCACTTTCTTTAATGCAAACAGTAAGAAACGTTAAATCAAGACACGGTCATCATAGAGCTGTAAAATGGTTTCATTTCCTGTGAGGAGTAGGCTAAATAATACGTGCTTCTACACCTGCATTGCTTGCTGTTTGGGGGTTTTAGGCTGGGTTTGGGGGTTTTAGGCTGGGTTTCTGTACGGCATTTTGAGATATCAGCTGATGTACGAAGGGCTTTATAAATACATTTGATTTGATACAGGGCAATGCCAAGTTGTGTATATGGCAAAAGAAAAAGAAAACAAAACCATTGGTGTACTGTTAAAACCTACCATCACGTCCGGGTGGGAGTCCTCAGACCGCGTCGTGGTGACGTCATCGTCTGACAGGGCGGGAGAATGATCATCATCCATCATAGCTTGGTCCTGAAACTCTTCTGTATCCTAGAACGAGTCACACAATCATGTTCGGTGGTCGATTTTGCACATGACCCTGCTGCAAACTCCTAGTTCCAACGGATACAACCAATGTGTTCTGAGCATTTTGTATAAATGATGCATGTGAAATCCGAGACCACTCCATTTAGTGTGACGTGTTACGTTTTCGTATGGGATGTGTTAATTTGTGGATGTCCTATGGGCCAACTGTCAGACTACGGACTGGATCCAGACAGGGGTCAACATGGACCGTGGGGTCCAGAAAAAGAAATATATGTATTATTTATTTTTTACTAAGCCGGGCTTCGACCACAGTTATCATATAAAGGACACATAAGAATGCGTAGCTTTTAAAAACATGCAAAATGTGTAGAATTGTGGGAAATTTGTTTTTAAAACTCCATATGGACTTTTGCCACCTATGACCGGACCTTCTCTTCTACTTAAGTATCCCTGTTCTATGCTATTGTAGTATATTGTGGATGTCCATCATCCAATTTGTATATGTTACGAGTTGCCAAAACATACAATATATGTTCCCGAATTTGCAAAACGTATGATATGCTACGTATTTGCTAAACGTATTTATTGTGGCTAACGTTAGCTAAGAGGCTAACGCTAACTAAAGTTAGATGGCTTAAATTAGCTCTAGGAGTTACGGGTAGGGAAAGGGCTTTAGCTAACATGCTAAGTAGTTACAAAGTAACAAAAAAAACCAACAAAAAAGTAATGTCAGTTGCTAAAAGTTGCTAATAAAACTTCCAATTGTCTGTGCTGGGATTCGATCCAGCAACCTTTCGGATAGCTCCACTTCCGCGTTATATACACACACCCACCCATCGTCCTTTCGCTTTAACCTCAAATAACCTTCCATCTTTAAACCCTTTAACAAACATAATCATACTAATTTGATGTAGCTTTAGTTTACGATGTTACGTCTAGTCTATGAGACCAGTCTGACAAAACTGAAACTCGGAAAAGGGAAACTATGAGCGAGTTTTCAAACCTGGCGTCTAAGTATAGTGATCCACCTAAACTTTGAATGTATATTCAATGATTTTTTTAATTTTTTTTTTTTTTTTTTAGCTTGGTAGTTAAACTTACCAGGAGTTTTATCGGCAGCCAGCTACAATCAAACCCGCTGAACGCGTTGTACTCTTGTCACTCTCCAGTGCCAACCTGGTTAGCTACGTGGCTATGAACAAGTCGGATGAGGAAGAGAGAGAGGAAGGCGGAAAAGCTAACTCACTCAATTCAACAACAGAAGAAAGAAAAAAAAAAAATATTCACCCACCTCTAAAAACGTGCTGTTATTTTTCCTGAGACGGGTCGACCTTCTGACTTGCATCACAACTCGAACAGATTTCCTGCGAAGCTCCATCTTCAACTTTTGCTAACTTACAGCCTCAGAAAGAGCCAAGTCACGACAGTTAGCCTAGCATGCTAACGTTAATGTTTTCGCGCAAAAAAAAAAAAAACTATTAGAAAGTCAAAAAACAAACTTTTTTTGGTTTGTAAATTAGCAAAAAATAACTAGTTTGTAAACTATCCTACTACGCATTGCATCCACCGGTAACTTATTTTTGTTTAACATTTAGGTGTGTTAGCAAAACTTAAGACACCACAAACACACACAAAACAATAAATTGAAATAACCGCGATTTCCTGTCTTTGATGATGGGTTGGTGGTAACCATCACAACAACACAAAGCATGACATGTTCAGGCATATTGGGGGCAAAGCTGCCCCCTGCTGGTTTAAAATTAAACTGCACCTCACTGAAATGTCCACTAATCACAACGCACCACCAGGGGGCGTCGTCGAGTCAACGACAACAAAAAAAAACCACTGGGTGACGACGACGGCCAAAGACGATTCAGTCAAAGATGGCGTCTCTTCTGCAACCCGACAGGGTTCTCTACCTTGTTCGCGGAGAGAAAAAAATCCGCTCGTCGTTGTCTACACTTTATTTTTGCCGGTATTGCAGTGAATTGCGTTCCTTAGAATGTGTGTCTCACGAGGTATGTTAACATTACCGTGGCTAACTTAGCTATTGTTGTCATAGAGATGTCTAGCTAACGTTAGCGGTTTTTGGAGAATTTGGTCAATTTAGTCCAACCCCCCCCCATACAACACAATAATATAATATATGCCATTTCGCAGACGCTTTTATCCAAAGCGACTTACAGTCATGTGTGCATACATTCTACGTATGGGTGGTCCCGGGAATCGAACCCACTACCCTGGCGTTACAAGCGCCATGCTCTACCAACTGAGCTACAGAAGGACCAAAATATGTATTTGTCATACCGCACGTCAATCAACATTTATTCAACAACCCTGTGGTCTGATTGGCCGTTGTCGTCTTTACTTCCGCCCTACGTTCATAATAGTGTACGTTTATCAAGCTACCTAAGATTAAGGCTAAGCAACATAATCAATACAGTGTTTTATTTTTGGTCGGTGTTCACTTATGAGCTTATTTTTCTCCAATTAACAGTGACACAAAAATTCCCACTGGAAATGCAACTAAAACCTAACAACTGTTTGATAAACCTCCTAGTTAGCTAGTCTGCTGTTAGCTGGCTAATGTTCCCTATTCATCACCACACCCAGACAAGAGTGACCACATATCTTATTTAGGTATCTAGCTAACCATTTTTTGTTGTTGTTATAGCTATCTAGTTATCATCTATTTTGATACGTGCCACGTCAGACAGCTTTGAATCTTAATTTACACAGCCACACAACGGACAGTGACCCCTTGCCCACAGAACCTCACACTTTTATTACTGAAGCTTGGACCAGTATCTGACACATAATTACTATCTGCAGTTATAACTACTAGCTAGCTTCGAGGGGTGGCCATGCACATTCATGTATTTCCACATGGTTGAATGCTGCCTCTGTTTGGTTTCTAGGTGGACTCCCATTACTGTCCGAGCTGCCTGGAGAATATGCCTTCAGCGGAGGCAAAGCTGAAGAAGAACAGGTGGGAAATATTTGCAACTGAGCATCGGCGTAGACCTGCTATATACGGTCTATGGCATAGACCTATTCTTTACTGTGTAGCCATGGACAATATTCACTGCATGACTTCTCACTGCATCCAGACTACATTTCCCAGCTCTCTGTTTTGTTCTAGGAAGAGGATATGCAACCAGCTGAACGAAAACTTCAGGTTAGGCATAGAGGTTAAGGTTTAGCTCAGGGTTATCTATTATTAATGTTTATGTTCTATATTAGGGCTGGGGAATTGCCAGGGACCTCACAATATGATATTATCACGATGCTTATCACGATGCAATACGATATTATCACGATGCAATACGATATTATCACGATATTATCACGATGTAATGGCGTTTCTTACAATTCTCACAATTCCATATGTATGCGATTCGATACTGAGATTTTATTGCGATTCAATCTTCCTAACATATTGCTCACAGTATGTCTGCTGCAGAGGGACATAGAGAGCCAGGAGAAAAATAGTTTTGATCAGTCGTGGAAATTAAAATGTTAAAAACAAATTGTCTCCCTATTATGAAGAAAAAAATGCAGCAGTTTTGGTGCAGGTACAAATATTGTCAAAACTATATGATATATCGTCAAGATTTGTCCCCCATTACTATTCTATGTAACTCGATGGGGTTGAAGGTTACATTAAAGTTAGGTGTAGCCTCGTGGTTAGAGTGTAGGGGCGGCAGGTAGCCTAGTGGTTAGAGTGTAGAGGTGGCAGGTAGCCTAGTGGTTAGAGTGTAGGGGAGACAGGTAGCCTAGTGGTTAGAGTGTAGGGGCGGCAGGTAGCCTAGTGGTTAGAGTGTAGGGGCGGCAGGTAGCCTAGTGGATAGAGTGTAGGGGAGGCAGGTAGCCTAGTGGTTAGAGTGTAGGGGAGACAGGTAGCCTAGTGGTTAGAGTGTAGGGGTGGCAGGTAGTCTAGTGGTTAGAGTGTAGGGGTGGCAGGTAGCCTAGTGGTTAGAGTGTAGGGGTGGCAGGTAGCCTAGTGGTTAGAGTGTAGGGGCGGCAGGTAGCCTAGTGGTTAGGGGCGGCAGGTAGAGTGTAGGGGTGGCAGGTAGCCTAGTGGTTAGAGTGTAGGGGGTGGCAGGTAGCCTAGTGGTTAGAGTGTAGGGGAGGCAGGTAGCCTAGTGGTTAGAGTGTAGGGGTGGCAGGTAGCCTAGTGGTTAGAGTGTAGGGGTGGCAGGTAGCCTAGTGGTTAGAGTGTAGGGGTGGCAGGTAGCCTAGTGGTTAGAGTGTAGGGGTGGCAGGTAGCGTAGTGGTTAGAGTGTAGGGGCGGCAGGTAGCCTAGTGGTTAGAGTGTATTGGCGGCAGGTAGCCTAGTGGTTAGTGTTGGGCCAGTAACCAAAGGGTTGCTGGATCGAATCCCCGAGCTGACAAGGTGAAAATTTGTCCTTCTGCCCCTGAACAAGACAGTTAACCCACTGTTCTCCGGTTGGCTGTCATTGTAAATAAGAATTTGTTCTTTAACTGACTTGCTTCGTTAAATAAAGGAAAGCCATAAAAGCTAGCATTGGGTAGCACACAGTACTGCGATTGTTTACCACGGTTGTTTACCTCGGTTGAAGAACAAAGGTAGTGTTTATAACTAGCTATACCTTCTTCCTCGTTGTGCCCCAGGTGTGCCAACTGCTTCGACTGCCCGTGCTGCATGCACACCCTGTCCACCCGGGCAACCAACATCCCAGCCCCTCTTCCCGACGACCCCAGCAAGACGACCATGAAGAAGGCCTACTACCTGGCCTGTGGCTTCTGTCGCTGGACATCCAGAGATGTGGGCATGGCTGACAAGTCTGTGGGTGAGTGACAGGCCTACCTTACTGTTGATGATGAGAGTCACCTCATGGTATTTTGTTGGGTAATCTTGAACTATTGACTATTTACTTTTTTTAAATATTGGGCCAGTGTTAGGCATGGCCAACGATTCCGTAGCTGGGTGAGTGTGAGAAGTAGCTACAACCAAATCAAATAGCAAACCTTGCTAGTGATCGTAATTACTAAGCTATTGAATGAAGTGCCCCCTGCACGGGTAATGAGGGGGAGATATATGGGACCTACTCGTTAATAGGCTGTGTTAGAATGGTTTCAAATGCTAAACTAACTAATTCATATCTGTATGTATGGAACTTTGTTTGGAGTTGTTACTCTGAATAGAGAGTGGTCCTTCTGTAGCTCAGTTGGTAGAGCATGGCGCTTGTAACGCCAGGGTAGTGGGTTCGATCCCTGGGACCACCCATACGTAGAATGTATGCACACATGACTGTAAGTTGCTTTGGATAAAAGCGTCTGCTAAATGGCATATATTTATTATTATATTATATATTATTATATTATTATATTATTATATTATGTGTCCCTTATCATGTACTTGACTAGTAGCCTATGTGTCTTTTGTGTGATTGACTTGTTAGGTGTTTTATGGAGGACTATTTCATCATATATATTTTTTTTGTGCGTCTTCACTTCAGCCAGTGGAGGATGGCAGGAGCCGGACAACCCTCATACTCAACGGGTATGTTGCCTTCCTATTGGTCGGATCTATTCTCTCTCTCTCTCTCTCTCTCTCTCTCTCTCTCTCTCTCTCTCTCTCTCTCTCTCTCTCTCTCTCTCTCTCTCTCTCTCTCTCTCTCTCTCTCTCTCTCTCTCTCTCTCTCTCTCTCTCTAGCTCTCTCTCTCTCTCTCTCTCTCTCTCTCTCTCTCTCTCTCTCTCTCTCTCTCTCTCTCTCTCTCTCTCTCTCTCTCTCTCTCTCTCTCTCTCTCTGTCTCTCTCCTCTCTCTCTCTCTCTCTCTCTCTCTCTCTCTCTCTCTCTCTCTCTCTCTCTCTCTCTCTCTCTCTCTCTCTCTCTCTCTCTCTCTCTCTCTCTCTCTCTCTCTCTCTCTCTCTCTCTCTCTCTCTCTCTCTCTCTCTCTCAGTTGAGCCCCTTAGGTTGTAGAATGCTGTGACACAGGGAAGTTGTCTATTGTAATTGATTCTGTAATGACAAAAAACGTACCGTGTGATCAATCACAAACAGCACACTCCTGATACAAGCTTCAGGCCTAAATGTTGGCTTTATGACTGTGCTCCTCTACTATTTATTTTCCTGCTGGTAACATACCAGCAAACCATAACTTTCCCCTTTCTGTCAGTATAAAAGCACTGCTGAATATTGGGAGGCAGGGTAGCCTAGTGGTTAGAGCGAGCAAGTTCAAACCCCGAGCTGACAAGGTACAAATCTGTCGTTCTGTCCCTGAACAGGCAGTTAACCCACTGTTCCTAGGCCGTCATTGAAAATAATATTTTTTTTCTGAACTGACTTGCCTGGTTAAATAAAGAAGAGAAAAAAAAGTAGTTGTCAGTCAGACTCGTGCTATATCTAAAGTTATGCTTTATATTTTCTTGATGTGATAAGAACTTGCTGTATACATGGTTCTCTGTGTAGGCCGATGCTTTCCCCTTCTATATGAATAGTTGCACTGCATGGGGCTAGTCTATGACATTCTGACTCATTTTATGTGCAATCTTCCTCTGGATACTCATGGTATTGTTGGGGAGTCTCCCTCTGGATACTCATGGTATTGTTGGGGAGTCTCCCTCTGGATACTCATGGTATTGTTGGGGAGTCTCCCTCTGGATACTCATGGTATTGTTGGGGAGTCTCCCTCTGGATACTCATGGTATTGTTGGGGAGTCTCCCTCTGGATACTCATGGTATTGTTGGGTAGTCTCCCTCTGGATACTCATGGTATTGTTGGGGAGTCTCCCTCTGGATACTCATGGTATTGTTGGGGAGTCTCCCTCTGGATACTCATGGTATTGTTGGGTGAGTCTCCTCTGGATACTCATGGTATTGTTGGAGAGTCTCCCTCTGGATACTCATGGTATTGTTGGGGAGTCTCCCCTGGATACTCATGGTATTGTTGGAGAGTCTCCCTCTGGATACTCATGGTATTGTTGGGGAGTCTCCTCTGGATACTCATGGTATTGTTGGGGAGTCTCCCTCTGGATACTCATGGTATTGTTGGAGAGTCTCCCTCTGGATACTCATGGTATTGTTGGGTAGTCTCCTCTGGATACTCATGGTATTGTTGGGGAGTCTCCCTCTGGATACTCATGGTATTGTTGGGGAGTCTCCCTCTGGATACTCATGGTATTGTTGGGAGTCTCCTCTGGATACTCATGGTATTGTTGGGGAGTCTCCTCTGGATACTCATGGTATTGTTGGGGAGTCTCCTCTGGATACTCATGGTATTGTTGGGGAGTCTCCCTCTGGATACTCATGGTATTGTTGGGGAGTCTCCCTCTGGATACTCATGGTATTGTTGGGGGAGTCTCCCTCTGGATACTCATGGTATTGTTGGGGAGTCTCCCTCTGGATACTCATGGTATTGTTGGGGAGTCTCCCTCTGGATACTCATGGTATTGTTGGGAGTCTCCCTCTGGATACTCATGGTATTGTTGGGGAGTCTCCCTCTGGATACTCATGGTATTGTTGGAGAGTCTCCTCTGGATACTCATGGTATTGTTGGGGAGTCTCCCTCTGGATACTCATGGTATTGTTGGGGAGTCTCCCTCTGGATACTCATGGTATTGTTGGGGAGTCTCCCTCTGGATACTCATGGTATTGTTGGGGAGTCTCCCTCTGGATACTCATGGTATTGTTGGGAGTCTCCCTCTGGATACTCATGGTATTGTTGGAGAGTCTCCCTCTGGATACTCATGGTATTGTTGGGAGTCTCCCTCTGGATACTCATGGTATTGTTGGGGAGTCTCCTCTGGATACTCATGGTATTGTTGGAGAGTCTCCCTCTGGATACTCATGGTATTGTTGGGGAGTCTCCCCTGGATACTCATGGTATTGTTGGGGAGTCTCCCTCTGGATACTCATGGTATTGTTGGGGAGTCTCCTCTGGATACTCATGGTATTGTTGGGAGTCTCCCTCTGGATACTCATGGTATTGTTGGGGAGTCTCCCTCTGGATACTCATGGTATTGTTGGGGAGTCTCCCTCTGGATACTCATGGTATTGTTGGGGAGTCTTCCTCTGGATACTCATGGTATTGTTGGGGAGTCTCCTCTGGATACTCATGGTATGAGGGAGTCTCCCTCTGGATACTCATGGTATTGTTGGGGAGTCTTCCTCTGGATACTCATGGTATTGTTGGGGTCTTCCTCTGGATACTCATGGTATTGTTGGGGAGTCTCCTCTGGATACTCATGGTATTGTTGGGGAGTCTCCCTCTGGATACTCATGGTATTGTTGGGGAGTCTCCCTCTGGATACTCATGGTATTGTTGGGGAGTCTCCCTCTGGATACTCATGGTATTGTTGGGGAGTCTCCCTCTGGATACTCATGGTATTGTTGGGGAGTCTCCTCTGGATACTCATGGTATTGTTGGGGAGTCTCCCTCTGGATACTCATGGTATTGTTGGGGAGTCTTCCTCTGGATACTCATGGTATTGTTGGGAGTCTTCCTCTGGATACTCATGGTATTGTTGGGGAGTCTCCTCTGGATACTCATGGTATTGTTGGGGAGTCTCCTCTGGATACTCATGGTATTGTTGGGGAGTCTCCTCTGGATACTCATGGTATTGTTGGGGAGTCTCCCTCTGGATACTCATGGTATTGTTGGGGAGTCTCCCTCTGGATACTCATGGTATTGTTGGGGAGTCTCCTCTGGATACTCATGGTATTGTTGGGAGTCTCCCTCTGGATACTCATGGTATTGTTGGGGAGTCTCCCTCTGGATACTCATGGTATTGTTGGGGAGTCTCCCTCTGGATACTCATGGTATTGTTGGGGAGTCTCCTCTGGATACTCATGGTATTGTTGGGAGTCTCCTCTGGATACTCATGGTATTGTTGGGGAGTCTCCCTCTGGATACTCATGGTATTGTTGGAGAGTCTCCCTCTGGATACTCATGGTATTGTTGGGGAGTCTCCCTCTGGATACTCATGGTATTGTTGGGGAGTCTCCCTCTGGATACTCATGGTATTGTTGGGGAGTCTCCCTCTGGATACTCATGGTATTGTTGGGGAGTCTCCCTCTGGATACTCATGGTATTGTTGGGGAGTCTCCCTCTGGATACTCATGGTATTGTTGGGGAGTCTCCCTCTGGATACTCATGGTATTGTTGGGGAGTCTCCCTCTGGATACTCATGGTATTGTTGGGGAGTCTCCCTCTGGATACTCATGGTATTGTTGGGTAGTCTCCCTCTGGATACTCATGGTATTGTTGGAGAGTCTCCCTCTGGATACTCATGGTATTGTTGGGGAGTCTCCCTCTGGATACTCATGGTATTGTTGGGAGTCTCCCTCTGATACTCATGGTATTGTTGGGGAGTCTCCCTCTGGATACTCATGGTATTGTTGGAGAGTCTCCCTCTGGATACTCATGGTATTGTTGGAGAGTCTCCCTCTGGATACTCATGGTATTGTTGGGGAGTCTCCTCTGGATACTCATGGTATTGTTGGGGAGTCTCCTCTGGATACTCATGGTATTGTTGGGGAGTCTCCCTCTGGATACTCATGGTATTGTTGGGGAGTCTCCCTCTGGATACTCATGGTATTGTTGGGGAGTCTCCTCTGGATACTCATGGTATTGTTGGGAGTCTCCCTCTGGATACTCATGGTATTGTTGGGGAGTCTCCCTCTGGATACTCTGGTATGGGGAGTCTCCTCTGGATACTCATGGTATTGTTGGGGAGTCTCCTCTGGATACTCATGGTATTGTTGGGAGTCTCCTCTGGATACTCATGGTATTGTTGGGGAGTCTCCCTCTGGATACTCATGGTATTGTTGGGGAGTCTCCCTCTGGATACTCATGGTATTGTTGGGGAGTCTCCCTCTGGATACTCATGGTATTGTTGGGGAGTCTCCTCTGGATACTCATGGTATTGTTGGGGAGTCTCCTCTGGATACTCATGGTATTGTTGGGGAGTCTCCCTCTGGATACTCATGGTATTGTTATCTGTACTCATGGTATTGTTGGGGAGTCTCCTCTGGATACTCATGGTATTGTTGGGGAGTCTCCCTCTGGATACTCATGGTATTGTTGGGGAGTCTCCCTCTGGATACTCATGGTATTGTTGGGGAGTCTCCCTCTGGATACTCATGGTATTGTTGGGAGTCTCCTCTGGATACTCATGGTATTGTTGGGGAGTCTCCCTCTGGATACTCATGGTATTGTTGGGGAGTCTCCCTCTGGATACTCATGGTATTGTTGGGGAGTCTCCCTCTGGATACTCATGGTATTGTTGGGGAGTCTCCTCTGGATACTCATGGTATTGTTGGGGAGTCTCCCTCTGGATACTCATGGTATTGTTGGGGAGTCTCCTCTGGATACTCATGGTATTGTTGGGGAGTCTCCTCTGGATACTCATGGTATTGTTGGGGAGTCTCCTCTGGATACTCATGGTATTGTTGGGAGTCTCCCTCTGGATACTCATGGTATTGTTGGGGAGTCTCCCTCTGGATACTCATGGTATTGTTGGGGAGTCTCCCTCTGGATACTCATGGTATTGTTGAGTCTCCCCTGATCATGGTATTGTTGGGGAGTCTCCCTCTGGATACTCATGGTATTGTTGGGGAGTCTCCTCTGGATACTCATGGTATTGTTGGGAGTCTCCCTCTGGATACTCATGGTATTGTTGGGGAGTCTCCCTCTGGATACTCATGGTATTGTTGGGGAGTCTCCTCTGGATACTCATGGTATTGTTGGGAGTCTCCCTCTGGATACTCATGGTATTGTTGGGGAGTCTCCTCTGGATACTCATGGTATTGTTGGGAGTCTCCTCTGGATACTCATGGTATTGTTGGGGAGTCTCCTCTGGATACTCATGGTATTGTTGGGGAGTCTCCCTCTGGATACTCATGGTATTGTTGGGGAGTCTCCCTCTGGATACTCATGGTATTGTTGGGGAGTCTCCTCTGGATACTCATGGTATTGTTGGGGAGTCTCCTCTGGATACTCATGGTATTGTTGGGGAGTCTCCTCTGGATACTCATGGTATTGTTGGGGAGTCTCCTCTGGATACTCATGGTATTGTTGGGAGTCTCCCTCTGGATACTCATGGTATTGTTGGGGAGTCTCCTCTGGATACTCATGGTATTGTTGGGGAGTCTACTCATGGTATTGTTGGAGAGTCT
>NC_068450.1:6745145-6770145 GCF_023373465.1 Oncorhynchus keta | reverse complement strand
GTCTGTCCCTGTCTCCTATAATGGCCCTCACTGTGTCTGTCCCTGTCTCCTATAATGGCCCTCACTGTGTCTGTCCCTGTCTCCTATAATGGCCCTCACTGTGTCTGTCCCTGTCTCCTATAATGGCCCTCACTGGGTCTGTCCCTGTCTCCTATAATGGCCCTCACTCTGTGTCTGTCTCCTATAATGGCCCTCACTGGGTCTGTCCCTGTCTCCTATAATGGCCCTCACTGTGTCTGTCCCTGTCTCCTATAATGGCCCTCACTGTGTCTGTCTCCTATAGTGGCCCTCACTGTGTCTGTCCCTGTCTCCTATAGTCCTCACTGTGTCTGTCCCTGTCTCCTATAATGGCCCTCACTGTGTCTGTCTCCTATAATGGCCCTCACTGTGTCTGTCCCTGTCTCCTATAATGGCCCTCACTGTGTCTGTCCCTGTCTCCTATAATGGCCCTCACTCTGTGTCTGTCTCCTATAATGGCCCTCACTGGGTCTGTCCCTGTCTCCTATAATGGCCCTCACTGGGTCTGTCCCTGTCTCCTATAATGGCCCTCACTGTGTCTGTCTCCTATAATGGCCCTCACTGTGTCTGGCCCTGTCTCCTATAATGGCCCTCACTGTGTCTGTCCCTGTCTCCTATAGTGGCCCTCACTGTGTCTGTCCCTGTCTCCTATAATGGCCCTCACTGTGTCTGTCCCTGTCTCCTATAATGGCCCTCACTGGGTCTGTCCCTGTCTCCTATAATGGCCCTCACTGTGTCTGTCCCTGTCTCCTATAATGGCCCTCACTGTGTCTGTCCCTGTCTCCTATAATGGCCCTCACTGTGTCTGTCCCTGTCTCCTATAATGGCCCTCACTGGGTCTGTCCCTGTCTCCTATAATGGCCCTCACTGGGTCTGTCTCCTGTCCCTGTCTCCTATAGTGGCCCTCACTGTGTCTGTCCCTGTCTCCTATAGTGGCCCTCACTGTGTCTGTCCCTGTCTCCTATAATGGCCCTCACTGTGTCTGTCCCTGTCTCCTATAATGGCCCTCACTGTGTCTGTCCCTGTCTCCTATAATGGCCCTCACTGGGTCTGTCCCTGTCTCCTATAATGGCCCTCACTCTGTCCCTGTCTCCTATAATGGCCCTCACTGTGTCTGTCCCTGTCTCCTATAATGGCCCTCACTGGGTCTGTCCCTGTCTCCTATAATGGCCCTCACTGTGTCTGTCCCTGTCTCCTATAATGGCCCTCACTGTGTCTGTCCCTGTCTCCTATAATGGCCCTCACTGTGTCTGTCCCTGTCTCCTATAATGGCCCTCTCTGGGTCTGTCCCTGTCTCCTATAATGGCCCTCACTCTGTCCCTGTCTCCTATAATGGCCCTCACTGTGTCTGTCCCTGTCTCCTATAATGGCCCTCACTGTGTCTGTCCCTGTCTCCTATAGTGGCCCTCACTGGGTCTGTCCCTGTCTCCTATAGTGGCCCTCACTGGTGTCTGTCCCTGTCTCCTATAGTGGCCCTCACTGTGTCTGTCCCTGTCTCCTATAGTGGCCCTCACTGTGTCTATAGTGTCCTGTGTCTGTCTCCTATAGTGGCCCTCACTGTGTCTGTCCCTGTCTCCTATAGTGGCCCTCACTGTGTCTGTCCCTGTCTCCTATAGTGGCCCTCACTGTGTCTGTCCCTGTCTCCTATAGTGGCCCTCACTGTGTCTGTCCCTGTCTCCTATAGTGGCCCTCACTGTGTCTGTCCCTGTCTCCTATAGTGGCCCTCACTGTGTCTGTCCCTGTCTCCTATAGTGTCCCTGTCTCCCTCACTGTGTCTGTCCCTGTCTCCTATAGTGGCCCTCACTGTGTCTGTCCCTGTCTCCTATAGTGGCCCTCACTGTGTCTGTCCCTGTCTCCTATAGTGGCCCTCACTGTGTCTGTCCCTGTCTCCTATAGTGGCCCTCACTGTGTCTGTCCCTGTCTCCTATAGTGGCCCTCACTGTGTCTGTCCTGTCTCCTATAGTGGCCCTCACTGTGTCTGTCCCTGTCTCCCTATAGTGGCCCTCACTGTGTCTGTCCCTGTCTCCTATAGTGGCCCTCACTGTGTCTGTCCCTGTCTCCTATAGTGGCCCTCACTGTGTCTGTCCCTGTCTCCTATAGTGGCCCTCACTGTGTCTGTCCCTCTCCTATAGTGGCCCTCACTGTGTCTGTGTCTGTGTCTGTGTCTGTCCTGTGTCTGTCTCCTATAGTGGCCCTCACTGTGTCTGTCCCTGTCTCCTATAGTGGCCCTCACTGTGTCTGTCTGTGTCTGTGTCTGTGTCTGGTCTGTGTCTGTGTCTGTCTCCTATAGTGGCCCTCACTGTGTCTGTCCCTGTCTCCTATAGTGGCCCTCACTGTGTCTGTGTCTGTGTCTGTGTCTGTGTCCCTGTCTCCTATAGTGGCCCTCACTGTGTCTGTCCCTGTCTCCTATAGTGGCCCTCACTGTGTCTGTCCCTGTCTCCTATAGTGGCCCTCACTGTGTCTGTCCCTGTCTCCTATAGTGGCCCTCACTGTGTCTGTGTCTGTGTCTGTCCCTGTCTCCTATAGTGGCCCTCACTGTGTCTGTCCCTGTCTCCCTAGTGGCCCTCACTGTGTCTGTCTGTGTCTCCTATCTGTCTGTGTCTGTGTCCCTGTCTCCTATAGTGGCCCTCACTGTGTCTGTCCCTGTCTCCTATAGTGGCCCTCACTGTGTCTGTCCCTGTCTCCTATAGTGGCCCTCACTGTGTCTGTCCCTGTCTCCTATAGTGGCCCTCACTGTGTCTGTCCCTGTCTCCTATAGTGGCCCTCACTGTGTCTGTCCCTGTCTCCTATAGTGGCCCTCACTGTGTCTGTCCCTGTCTCCTATAGTGGCCCTCACTGTGTCTGTCCCTGTCTCCTAGTGTCTGTCTGTCCCTGTCTCCTATAGTGGCCCTCACTGTGTCTGTCCCTGTCTCCTATAGTGGCCCTCACTGGTGTCTGTCCCTGTGTCTGTGTCTCCTATAATGGCCCTCACTGTGTCTGTCCCTGTCTCCTATAATGGCCCTCACTGTGTCTGTCCCTGTCTCCTATAATGGCCCTCACTGTGTCTGTCCCTGTCTCCTATAATGGCCCTCACTGTGTCTGTCCCTGTCTCCTATAATGGCCCTCACTCTGTCCCTGTCTCCTATAATGGCCCTCACTGGGTCTGTCCCTGTCTCCTATAATGGCCCTCACTGGGTCTGTCCCTGTCTCCTATAATGGCCCTCACTGTGTCTGTCCCTGTCTCCTATAATGGCCCTCACTGTGTCTGTCCCTGTCTCCTATAGTCCACTGTGTCTGTCCCTGTCTCCTATAATGGCCCTCACTGTGTCTGTCCCTGTCTCCTATAATGGCCCTCACTGTGTCTGTCCCTGTCTCCTATAATGGCCCTCACTGTGTCTGTCCCTGTCTCCTATAATGGCCCTCACTGTGTCTGTCCCTGTCTCCTATAGTGGCCCTCACTGTGTCTGTCCCTGTCTCCTATAGTGGCCCTCACTGTGTCTGTCCCTGTCTCCTATAGTGGCCCTCACTGTGTCTGTCCCTGTCTCCTATAGTGGCCCTCACTGTGTCTGTCCCTGTCTCCTATAGTGGCCCTCACTGTGTCTGTCCCTGTCTCCTATAGTGGCCCTCACTGTGTCTGTCCCTGTCTCCTATAGTGGCCCTCACTGTGTCTGTCCCTGTCTCCCTATAGTGGCCCTCACTGTGTCTGTCCCTGTCTCCTATAGTGGCCCTCACTGGGTCTGTCCCTGTCTCCTATAGTGGCCCTCACTGTGTCTGTCCCTGTCTCCTATAGTGGCCCTCACTGTGTCTGTCCCTGTCTCCTATAGTGGCCCTCACTGTGTCTGTCCCTGTCTCCTATAGTGGCCCTCACTGTGTCTGTCCCTGTCTCCTATAGTGGCCCTCACTGTGTCTGTCCCTGTCTCCTATAGTGGCCCTCACTGTGTCTGTCCCTGTCTCCTATAGTGGCCCTCACTGTGTCTGTCCCTGTCTCCTATAGTGGCCCTCACTGTGTCTGTCCCTGTCTCCTATAGTGGCCCTCACTGTGTCTGTCCCTGTCTCCTATAGTGGCCCTCACTGTGTCTGTCCCTGTCTCCTATAGTGGCCCTCACTGTGTCTGTCCCTGTCTCCTATAGTGGCCCTCACTGTGTCTGTCCCTGTCTCCTATAATGGCCCTCACTGTGTCTGTCCCTGTCTCCTATAATGGCCCTCACTGTGTCTGTCCCTGTCTCCTATAATGGCCCTCACTGTGTCTGTCCCTGTCTCCTATAATGGCCCTCACTGTGTCTGTCCCTGTCTCCTATAATGGCCCTCACTGTGTCTGTCCCTGTCTCCTATAATGGCCCTCACTGTGTCTGTCCCTGTCTCCTATAATGGCCCTCACTGTGTCTGTCCCTGTCTCCTATAATGGCCCTCACTGTGTCTGTCCCTGTCTCCTATAATGGCCCTCACTGGGTCTGTCCCTGTCTCCTATAATGGCCCTCACTGTGTCTGTCCCTGTCTCCTATAATGGCCCTCACTGTGTCTGTCCCTGTCTCCTATAATGGCCCTCACTGGGTCTGTCCCTGTCTCCTATAATGGCCCTCACTGGGTCTGTCCCTGTCTCCTATAATGGCCCTCACTGTGTCTGTCCCTGTCTCCTATAGTGGCCCTCACTGTGTCTGTCCCTGTCTCCTATAGTGGCCCCTCACTGGGTCTGTCCCTGTCTCCTATAGTGGCCCTCACTGGGTCTGTCCCTGTCTCCTATAGTGGCCCTCACTGTGTCTGTCCCTGTCTCCTATAGTGGCCCTCACTGTGTCTGTCCCTGTCTCCTATAGTGGCCCTCACTGTGTCTGTCCCTGTCTCCTATAGTGGCCCTCACTGGGTCTGTCCCTGTCTCCTATAGTGGCCCTCACTGTGTCTGTCCCTGTCTCCTATAGTGGCCCCTCACTGTGTCTGTCCCTGTCTCCTATAGTGGCCCTCACTGTGTCTGTCCCTGTCTCCTATAGTGGCCCTCACTGGGTCTGTCCCTGTCTCCTATAATGGCCCTCACTGTGTCTGTCCCTGTCTCCTATAATGGCCCTCACTGGGTCTGTCCCTGTCTCCTATAGTGGCCCCTCACTGTGTCTGTCCCTGTCTCCTATAGTGGCCCTCACTGTGTCTGTCCCTGTCTCCTATAGTGGCCCTCACTGTGTCTGTCCCTGTCTCCTATAGTGGCCCTCACTGTGTCTGTCCCTGTCTCCTATAGTGGCCCTCACTGTGTCTGTCCCTGTCTCCTATAGTGGCCCTCACTGTGTCTGTCCCTGTCTCCTATAGTGGCCCTCACTGTGTCTGTCCCTGTCTCCTATAGTGGCCCTCACTGTGTCTGTCCCTGTCTCCTATAGTGGCCCTCACTGTGTCTGTCCCTGTCTCCTATAGTGGCCCTCACTGTGTCTGTCCCTGTCTCCTATAGTGGCCCTCACTGTGTCTGTCCCTGTCTCCTGTGTAGTGGCCCTCACTGTGTCTGTCCCTGTCTCCTAGTGGCCCTCACTGTGTCTGTCCCTGTCTCCTATAGTGGCCCTCACTGTGTCTGTCCCTGTCTCCTATAGTGGCCCTCACTGTGTCTGTGTGTCTCCTATAGTGGCCCTCACTGTGTCTGTCCCTGTCTCCTATAGTGGCCCTCACTGGGTCTGTCCCTGTCTCCTATAGTGGCCCTCACTGTGTCTGTCCCTGTCTCCTATAGTGGTGTCACTGTGTCTGTCCCTGTCTCCTATAGTGGCCCTCACTGTGTCTGTCCCTGTCTCCTATAGTGGCCCTCACTGTGTCTGTGTCTGTCTCCTATAGTGGCCCTCACTGTGTCTGTGTCTGTCTCCTATAGTGGCCCTCACTGTGTCTGTCCCTGTCTCCTATAGTGGCCCTCACTGTGTCTGTCCCTGTCTCCTATAGTGGCCCTCACTGTGTCTGTCCCTGTCTCCTATAGTGGCCCTCACTGTGTCTGTCCCTGTCTCCTATAGTGGCCCTCACTGTGTCTGTCCCTGTCTCCTATAGTGGCCCTCACTGTGTCTGTCCCTGTCTCCTATAGTGGCCCTCACTGTGTCTGTCCCTGTCTCCTATAGTGGCCCTCACTGTGTCTGTCCCTGTCTCCTATAGTGGCCCTCACTGTGTCTGTCCCTGTCTCCTATAGTGGCCCTACTGTGTCTGTCCCTGTCTCCTATAGTGGCCCTCACTGTGTCTGTCCCTGTCTCCTATAGTGGCCCTCACTGTGTCTGTCCCTGTCTCCTATAGTGGCCCTCACTGTGTCTGTCCCTGTCTCCTATAGTGGCCCTCACTGTGTCTGTCCCTGTCTCCTATAGTGGCCCTCACTGGGTCTGTCCCTGTCTCCTATAGTGGCCTCACTGTGTCTGTCCCTGTCTCCTATAGTGTCTGTCCCTGTCTCCTGTGGTCACTGTGTCTGTCCCTGTCTCCTATAGTGGCCCTCACTGTGTCTGTCCCTGTCTCCTATAGTGGCCCTCACTGTGTCTGTCCCTGTCTCCTATAGTGGCCCTCACTGTGTCTGTCCCTGTCTCCTATAGTGGCCCTCACTGTGTCTGTGTCTGTCCCTGTCTCCTATAGTGGCCCTCACTGTGTCTGTCCCTGTCTCCTATAGTGGCCCTCACTGGGTCTGTCCCTGTCTCCTATAGTGGCCCTCACTGTGTCTGTCCCTGTCTCCTATAGTGGCCCTCACTGTGTCTGTCCCTGTCTCCTATAGTGGCCCTCACTGTGGTCTGTCCCTGTCTCCTATAGTGGCCCTCACTGTGTCTGTCCCTGTCTCCTATAGTGGCCCTCACTGTGTCTGTCCTGTCTCCTATAGTGGCCCTCACTGTGTCTGTCCCTGTCTCCTATAGTGGCCCTCACTGTGTCTGTCCCTGTCTCCTATAGTGGCCCTCACTGTGTCTGTCCCTGTCTCCTATAGTGGCCCTCACTGTGTCTGTCCCTGTCTCCTATAGTGGCCCTCACTGTGTCTGTCCCTGTCTCCTATAGTGGCCCTCACTGTGTCTGTCCCTGTCTCCTATAGTGGCCCTCACTGTGTCTGTCCCTGTCTCCTATAGTGGCCCTCACTGTGTCTGTCCCTGTCTCCTATAGTGGCCCTCACTGGGTCTGTCCTGTCTCCTATAGTGGCCCTCACTGTGTCTGTCCCTGTCTCCTATAGTGGCCCTCACTGTGTCTGTCCCTGTCTCCTATAGTGGCCCTCACTGTGTCTGTCCCTGTCTCCTATAGTGGCCCTCACTGTGTCTGTCCCTGTCTCCTATAGTGGCCCTCACTGTGTCTGTCCCTGTCTCCTATAATGGCCCTCACTCTGTGTGTGTCTCCTATAGTGGCCCTCACTGTGTCTGTCCCTGTCTCCTATATTGGCCCTCACTGTGTCTGTCCCTGTCTCCTATAATGGCCCTCACTGTGTCTGTCTCCTATAATGGCCCTCACTGTGTCTGTCCCTGTCTCCTATAGTGGCCCTCACTGTGTCTGTCCCTGTCTCCTATAGTGGCCCTCACTGTGTCTGTCCCTGTCTCCTATAGTGGCCCTCACTGTGTCTGTCCCTGTCTCCTATAGTGGCCCTCACTGTGTCTGTCCCTGTCTCCTATAGTGGCCCTCACTGTGTCTGTCCCTGTCTCCTATAGTGGCCCTCACTGTGTCTGTCCCTGTCTCCTATAGTGGCCCTCACTGTGTCTGTCCCTGTCTCCTATAGTGGCCCTCACTGTGTCTGTCCCTGTCTCCTATAGTGGCCCTCACTGTGTCTGTCCCTGTCTCCTATAGTGGCCCTCACTGTGTCTGTCCCTGTCTCCTATAGTGGCCCTCACTGTGTCTGTCCCTGTCTCCTATAGTGGCCCTCACTGTGTCTGTCCCTGTCTCCTATAGTGGCCCTCACTGTGTCTGTCCCTGTCTCCTATAGTGGCCCTCACTGTGTCTGTCCCTGTCTCCTATAGTGGCCCTCACTGTGTCTGTCCCTGTCTCCTATAGTGGCCCTCACTGTGTCTGTCCCTGTCTCCTATAGTGGCCCTCACTGTGTCTGTCCCTGTCTCCTATAGTGGCCCTCACTGTGTCTGTCCCTGTCTCCTATAGTGGCCCTCACTGTGTCTGTCCCTGTCTCCTATAGTGGCCCTCACTGGTGTCTGTCCCTGTCTCCTATAGTGGCCCTCACTGTGTCTGTCCCTGTCTCCTATAGTGGCCCTCTCTGTCTCCTATAGTGGCCCTCACTGTGTCTGTCCCTGTCTCCTATAGTCCTCACTGTGTCTGTCCCTGTCTCCTATAGTGGCCCTCACTGTGTCTGTCCCTGTCTCCTATAGTGGCCCTCACTGTGTCTGTCCCTGTCTCCTATAGTGGCCCTCACTGTGTCTGTCCCTGTCTCCTATAGTGGCCCTCACTGTGTCTGTCCCTGTCTCCTATAGTGGCCCTCACTGTGTCTGTCCCTGTCTCCTATAGTGGCCCTCACTGTGTCTGTCCCTGTCTCCTATAGTGGCCCTCACTGTGTCTGTCCCTGTCTCCTATAGTGGCCCTCACTGTGTCTGTCCCTGTCTCCTATAGTGGCCCTCACTGTGTCTGTCCCTGTCTCCTATAGTGGCCCTCACTGTGTCTGTCCCTGTCTCCTATAGTGGCTGTCCCCTCCTAGTCCTCACTGTGTCTGTCCCTGTCTCCTATAGTGGCCCTCACTGTGTCTGTCCCTGTCTCCTATAGTGGTCCTCACTGTGTCTGTCCCTGTCTCCTATAGTGGCCCTCACTGTGTCTGTCCCTGTCTCCTATAGTGGCCCTCACTGTGTCTGTCCCTGTCTCCTATAGTGGCCCTCACTGTGTCTGTCCCTGTCTCCTATAGTGGCCCTCACTGTGTCTGTCCCTGTCTCCTATAGTGGCCCTCACTGTGTCTGTCCCTGTCTCCTATAGTGGCCCTCACTGTGTCTGTCCCTGTCTCCTATAGTGGCCCTCACTGTGTCTGTCCCTGTCTCCTATAGTGGCCCTCACTGTGTCTGTCCCTGTCTCCTATAGTGGCCCTCACTGTGTCTGTCCCTGTCTCCTATAGTGGCCCTCACTGTGTCTGTCCCTGTCTCCTATAGTGGCCCTCACTGTGTCTGTCCCTGTCTCCTATAGTGGCCCTCACTGTGTCTGTCCCTGTCTCCTATAGTGGCCCTCACTGTGTCTGTCCCTGTCTCCTATAGTGGCCCTCACTGTGTCTGTCCCTGTCTCCTATAGTGGCCCTCACTGTGTCTGTCCCTGTCTCCTATAGTGGCCCTCACTGTGTCTGTCCCTGTCTCCTATAGTGGCCCTCACTGTGTCTGTCCCTGTCTCCTATAGTGGCCCTCACTGTGTCTGTCCCTGTCTCCTATAGTGGCCCTCACTGTGTCTGTCCCTGTCTCCTATAGTGGCCCTCACTGTGTCTGTCCCTGTCTCCTATAGTGGCCCTCACTGTGTCTGTCCCTGTCTCCTATAGTGGCCCTCACTGTGTCTGTCCCTGTCTCCTATAGTGGCCCTCACTGTGTCTGTCCCTGTCTCCTATAATGGCCCTCACTGTGTCTGTCCCTGTCTCCTATAATGGCCCTCACTGTGTCTGTCCCTGTCTCCTATAATGGCCCTCACTGTGTCTGTCCCTGTCTCCTATAATGGCCCTCACTCTGTCTGTCCCTGTCTCCTATAATGGCCCTCACTGTGTCTGTCCCTGTCTCCTGGCCTCACTGTGTCTGTCTCTGTCTCCTATAGTGGCCCTCACTGTGTCTGTCCTGTCTCCTATAATGGCCCTCACTGTGTCTGTCTCCTATAATGGCCCTCACTGTGTCTGGCCCTGTTTCCTATAATGGCCCTCACTGTGTCTGGCCCTGTTTCCTATAGTGGCCCTCACTGTGTCTGTCCCTGTCTCCTATAATGGCCCTCACTGTGTCTGGCCCTGTCTCCTATAATGGCCCTCACTGTGTCTGTCCCTTTCTGCTATTCCAGTCTGAAGGAAGGTGAAGACCAAAAGGAGATTAACATTGAGCCAGCCCAGGCCTTAGACGAGGTGGAACCACTGCCTGAAGACTACTACACCAGACCCATCAACCTACCCGAGGGTAAGAGATAAGCCTAAGCCTAACCACTAACCCTTGACCTGGAACACGACACTAACCCTACACCAGACCAATCAACCTACCCAAGGGTAAGAGATATCCACCCCTAAGCCGAACCACTAACCCTTGACCTGTCCACTGACACTATACCCAACACTAGACCAATCTGATCCTACTTATAGTTTCCAGCTAGAATCCTGTGTCTGAAACGATCTCAAAACATAGTTATAACCACTGTTTTGCTAATAAAGCTAAGAGAAATTAAATAACAGAGCTATCGATGAAATGACTGACCTTCCATGATATCAACATTATAGTTATAACCATGTTATGAGACTATACAGGACTGACCATCCATGATATCAACATTATAGTTATAACCATGTTATGAGAATACAGGACTGACCATCCATGATATCAACATTATAGTTATAACCATGTTATGAGGCTATACAGGACTGACCATCCATGATATCAACATTATAGTTATAACCATGTTATGAGGCTGTACAGGACTGACCATCCATGATATCAACATTATAGTTATAACCATGTTATGAGACTGTTCCAGGACTGACCATCCATGATATCAACATTATAGTTATAACCATGTTATGAGGCTGTACAGGACTGACCATCCATGATATCAACATTATAGTTATAACCATGTTATGAGGCTATACAGGACTGACCATCCATGATATCAACATTATAGTTATAACCATGTTATGAGGCTATACAGGACTGACCATCCATGATATCAACATTATAGTTATAACCATGTTATGAGGCTGTACAGGACTGACCATCCATGATATCAACATTATAGTTATAACCATGTTATGAGGCTATACAGGACTGACCATCCATGATATCAACATTATAGTTATAACCATGTTATGAGGCTATACAGGACTGACCATCCATGATATCAACATTATAGTTATAACCATGTTATGAGGCTATACAGGACTGACCATCCATGATATCAACATTATAGTTATAACCATGTTATGAGGCTATACAGGACTGACCATCCATGATATCAACATTATAGTTATAACCATGTTATGAGGCTATACAGGACTGACCATCCATGATATCAACATTATAGTTATAACCATGTTATGAGACTATACAGGACTGACCATCCATGATATCAACATTATAGTTATAACCATGTTATGAGGCTATACAGGACTGACCATCCATGATATCAACATTATAGTTATAACCATGTTATGAGGCTATACAGGACTGACCATCCATGATATCAACATTATAGTTATAACCATGTTATGAGGCTATACAGGACTGACCATCCATGATATCAACATTATAGTTATAACCATGTTATGAGGCTATACAGGACTGACCATCCATGATATCAACATTATAGTTATAACCATGTTATGAGGCTATACAGGACTGACCATCCATGATATCAACATTATAGTTATAACCATGTTATGAGGCTATACAGGACTGACCATCCATGATATCAACATTATAGTTATAACCATGTTATGAGGCTATACAGGACTGACCATCCATGATATCAACATTATAGTTATAACCATGTTATGAGGCTATACAGGACTGACCATCCATGATATCAACATTATAGTTATAACCATGTTATGAGGCTATACAGGACTGACCATCCATGATATCAACATTATAGTTATAACCATGTTATGAGGCTATACAGGACTGACCATCCATGATATCAACATTATAGTTATAACCATGTTATGAGGCTATACAGGACTGACCATCCATGATATCAACATTATAGTTATAACCATGTTATGAGGCTATACAGGACTGACCATCCATGATATCAACATTATAGTTATAACCATGTTATGAGGCTATACAGGACTGACCATCCATGATATCAACATTATAGTTATAACCATGTTATGAGGCTATACAGGACTGACCATCCATGATATCAACATTATAGTTATAACCATGTTATGAGGCTATACAGGACTGACCATCCATGATATCAACATTATAGTTATAACCATGTTATGAGGCTATACAGGACTGACCATCCATGATATCAACATTATAGTTATAACCATGTTATGAGACTATACAGGACTGACCATCCATGATATCAACATTATAGTTATAACCATGTTATGAGGCTATACAGGACTGACCATCCATGATATCAACATTATAGTTATAACCATGTTATGAGGCTATACAGGACTGACCATCCATGATATCAACATTATAGTTATAACCATGTTATGAGGCTATACAGGACTGACCATCCATGATATCAACATTATAGTTATAACCATGTTATGAGACTATACAGGACTGACCATCCATGATATCAACATTATAGTTATAACCATGTTATGAGACTATACAGGACTGACCATCCATGATATCAACATTATAGTTATAACCATGTTATGGGCTATACAGGACTGACCATCCATGATATCAACATTATAGTTATAACCATGTTATGAGGCTATACAGGACTGACCATCCATGATATCAACATTATAGTTATAACCATGTTATGAGGCTATACAGGACTGACCATCCATGATATCAACATTATAGTTATAACCATGTTATGAGACTATACAGGACTGACCATCCATGATATCAACATTATAGTTATAACCATGTTATGAGACTATACAGGACTGACCATCCATGATATCAACATTATAGTTATAACCATGTTATGGGACTATACAGGACTGACCATCCATGATATCAACATTATAGTTATAACCATGTTATGAGGCTATACAGGACTGACCATCCATGATATCAACATTATAGTTATAACCATGTTATGAGGACTATACAGGACTGACCATCCATGATATCAACATTATAGTTATAACCATGTTATGAGGCTATACAGGACTGACCATCCATGATATCAACATTATAGTTATAACCATGTTATGAGGCTATACAGGACTGACCATCCATGATATCAACATTATAGTTATAACCATGTTATGAGGCTATACAGGACTGACCATCCATGATATCAACATTATAGTTATAACCATGTTATGAGACTATACAGGACTGACCATCCATGATATCAACATTATAGTTATAACCATGTTATGAGACTATACAGGACTGACCATCCATGATATCAACATTATAGTTATAACCATGTTATGAGACTATACAGGACTGACCATCCATGATATCAACATTATAGTTATAACCATGTTATGAGACTATACAGGACTGACCATCCATGATATCAACATTATAGTTATAACCATGTTATGAGACTATACAGGACTGACCATCCATGATATCAACATTGTAGTTATAACCATGTTATGAGACTATACAGGACTGACCATCCATGATATCAACATTGTAGTTATAACCATGTTATGAGGCTATACAGGACTGACCATCCATGATATCAACATTATAGTTATAACCATGTTATGAGACTATACAGGACTGACCATCCATGATATCAACATTATAGTTATAACCATGTTATGAGGCTATACAGGACTGACCATCCATGATATCAACATTATAGTTATAACCATGTTATGAGGCTATACAGGACTGACCATCCATGATATCAACATTATAGTTATAACCATGTTATGAGACTATACAGGACTGACCATCCATGATATCAACATTATAGTTATAACCATGTTATGAGGCTATACAGGACTGACCATCCATGATATCAACATTATAGTTATAACCATGTTATGAGACTATACAGGACTGACCATCCATGATATCAACATTATAGTTATAACCATGTTATGAGGCTATACAGGACTGACCATCCATGATATCAACATTATAGTTATAACCATGTTATGAGACTATACAGGACTGACCATCCATGATGTCAACATTATAGTTATAACCATGTTATGGGCTATACAGGACTGACCATCCATGATATCAACATTATAGTTATAACCATGTTATGAGGCTATACAGGACTGACCATCCATGATATCAACATTATAGTTATAACCATGTTATGAGACTATACAGGACTGACCATCCATGATATCAACATTATAGTTATAACCATGTTATGAAACTATACAGGACTGACCATCCATGATATCAACATTATAGTTATAACCATGTTATGAGACTATACAGGACTGACCATCTATGATATCAACATTATAGTTATAACCATGTTATGAGACTATACAGGACTGACCATCCATGATATCAACATCCATTTATACACCACTTTTCCTGAGAGTTATTTTATAATATTGAAGTCTACAGTAATATCAGGGATATGGTAAACTTAGGTTGTTTTGCAATCTGCCGTGTTAATTAACTCCCTCTGATGTCTAGTTAACTCCCCGCGTTGTCTAGTTAACTCCCCGTTGTCTAGTTAACTCCCCGCGTTGTCTAGTTAACTCCCATGTTGTCTGAGTTAACTAGTTAACTCCCGCGTTGTCTAGTTAACTCCCCGTGTTGTTAGTGAACTCCCCGGTTGTCCAGTTAACTCCCTGCGTTGTCTAGTTAACTCCTGCGTTGTCTAGTTAACCCCATGTTTCTAGTTAACTCCTGCGTTGTCTAGTTAACTCCCCGCGTTGTCTAGTTAACTCCCCATGTTTGTCTAGTTAACTCCCCGTGTATGTCTAGTTAACTCCCGTGTTGTCTAGTTAACTCCCCGCGTTGTCTAGTTAACTCCCGTGTTGTCTAGTTAACTCCCGCGTTGTCTACAGTTAACTGACCATCCATGATTGTATAGTTAGTTAACTCCCCGTGTTGTCCAGTTAACTCCCCGTGTTGTCCTAGTTAACTCCCTGTGTTGTCTAGTTAACTCCCCGCGTTGTCTAGTTAACTCCCGCGTTGTCTAGTTAACTCCCCGCCGTTGTTAGTTAACTCCCGTGTTGTCTAGTTAACTCCCCTGCGTTGTCTAGTTAACTCTAGTTAACCCGCGTTGTCTAGTTAACTCCCCGCGTTGTCTAGTTAACTCCCCGTGTTGTCTAGTTAACTCCCTGTGTTGTCTAGTTGACCATGTTATGTTGTCTAGTTAACTCCCCGTGTTGTCTAGTTAACTCCCTGTGTTGTCTAGTTAACTCCCCGTGTTGTCTAGTTAACTCCCCGTGTTGTCTAGTTAACTCCCCGTGTTGTCTAGTTAACTCCCCGTGTTGTCTAGTTAACTCCCCGTGTTGTCTAGTTAACTCCCCGTGTTGTCTAGTTAACTCCCCGTGTTGTCTAGTTAACTCCCCGTGTTGTCTAGTTGACTCCCGTGTTGTCTAGTTAACTCCCCGTGTTGTCTAGTTAACTCCCCGTGTTGTCTAGTTAACTCCCGTGTTGTCTAGTTAACTCCCCGTGTTGTCTAGTTAACTCCCCGTGTTGTCTAGTTGACCATGTTATGTTGTCTAGTTAACTCCCCGTGTTGTCTAGTTAACTCCCGTGTGTCTAGTTGTGTTGTCTAGTTAACTCCCGTGTTGTCTAGTTAACTCCCTGTGTTGTCTAGTTAACTCCTGTGTGTTGTTCTAGTTAACTCCCTGTGTTGTCTAGTTAACTCCCTGTGTTGTCTAGTTAACTCCCCGTGTTGTCTAGTTAACTCCCTGTGTTGTCTAGTTAACTCCCGTGTTGTCTAGTTAACTCCCGTGTTGTCTAGTTAACTCCCGTGTTGTCTAGTTAACTCCCTGTGTTGTCTAGTTAACTCCCTGTGTTGTCTAGTTAACTCCCGTGTTGTCTAGTTAACTCCCTGTGTTGTCTAGTTAACTCCCTGTGTTGTCTAGTTAACTCCCGTGTTGTCTAGTTAACTCCCGTGTTGTCTAGTTAACTCCCGTGTTGTCTAGTTAACTCCCCGTGTTGTCTAGTTAACTCCCCGTGTTGTCTAGTTAACTCCCCGTGTTGTCTAGTTAACTCCCTGTGTTGTCTAGTTAACTCCCCGTGTTGTCTAGTTGACCATGTTGTGTTGTCTAGTTAACTCCCTGTGTTGTCTAGTTAACTCCCCGTGTTGTCTAGTTAACTCCTGTGTTGTCTAGTTAACTCCCTGTGTTGTCTAGTTAACTCCCCGTGTTGTCTAGTTAACTCCCTGTGTTGTCTAGTTAACTCCCGTGTTGTCTAGTTAACTCCCGTGTTGTCTAGTTAACTCCCTGTGTTGTCTAGTTAACTCCCCGTGTTGTCTAGTTAACTCCCGTGTTGTCTAGTTAACTCCCCGTGTTGTCTAGTTAACTCCCCTGTGTTGTCTAGTTAACTCCCCGTGTTGTCTAGTTAACTCCCTGTGTTGTCTAGTTAACTCCCTGTGTTGTCTAGTTAACTCCCTGTGTTGTCTAGTTGTTGTCTAGTTAACTCCCTGTGTTGTCTAGTTAACTCCCGTGTTGTCTAGTTAACTCCCGTGTTGTCTAGTTAACTCCCCGTGTTGTCTAGTTAACTCCCTGTGTTGTCTAGTTAACTCCCCGTGTTGTCTAGTTAACTCCCGTGTTGTCTAGTTAACTCCCCTGTGTTGTCTAGTTAACTCCTAGTGTTGTCTAGTTAACTCCCCGTGTTGTCTAGTTAACTCCCGTGTTGTCTAGTTAACTCCCCGTGTTGTCTAGTTAACTCCCCGTGTTGTCTAGTTAACTCCCTGTGTTGTCTAGTTAACTCCCGTGTTGTCTAGTTAACTCCCTGTGTTGTCTAGTTAACTCCCGTGTTGTCTAGTTAACTCCCGTGTTGTCTAGTTAACTCCCGTGTTGTCTAGTTAACTCCCGTGTTGTCTAGTTAACTCCTGTGTTGTCTAGTTAACTCCCCGTGTTGTCTAGTTAACTCCCGTGTTGTCTAGTTAACTCCCCGTGTTGTCTAGTTAACTCCCCGTGTTGTCTAGTTAACTCCCGTGTTGTCTAGTTAACTCCCGTGTTGTCTAGTTAACTCCCGTGTTGTCTAGTTAACTCCCTGTGTTGTCTAGTTAACTCCCGTGTGTTGTCTAGTTAACTCCCCGTGTTGTCTAGTTAACTCCCTGTGTTGTCTAGTTAACTCCCTGTGTTGTCTAGTTAACTCCTGTGTTGTCTAGTTAACTCCCTGTGTTGTCTAGTTAACTCCCGTGTTGTCTAGTTAACTCCCCGTGTTGTCTAGTTAACTCCCTGTGTTGTCTAGTTAACTCCCGTGTTGTCTAGTTAACTCCCTGTGTTGTCTAGTTAACTCGTGTTGTCTAGTTAACTCCCGTGTTGTCTAGTTAACTCCCCTGTGTTGTCTAGTTAACTCCCGTGTTGTCTAGTTAACTCCCCTAGTTAACTCCCCGTGTTGTCTAGTTAACTCCCCGTGTTGTCTAGTTAACTCCCTGTGTTGTCTAGTTAACTCCCCGTGTTGTCTAGTTAACTCCCCGTGTTGTCTAGTTAACTCCCGTGTTGTCTAGTTAACTCCCTGTGTTGTCTAGTTAACTCCCGTGTTGTCTAGTTAACTCCCCGTGTTGTCTAGTTAACTCCCCGTGTTGTCTAGTTAACTCCCGTGTTGTCTAGTTAACTCCCGTGTTGTCTAGTTAACTCCCGTGTTGTCTAGTTAACTCCCTGTGTTGTCTAGTTAACTCCTGTGTTGTCTAGTTAACTCCCGTGTTGTCTAGTTAACTCCCGTGTTGTCTAGTTAACTCCCGTGTTGTCTAGTTAACTCCCCGTGTTGTCTAGTTAACTCCCGTGTTGTCTAGTTAACTCCCGTGTTGTCTAGTTAACTCCTGTGTTGTCTAGTTAACTCCCGTGTTGTCTAGTTAACTCCCGTGTTGTCTAGTTAACTCCCTGTGTTGTCTAGTTAACTCCCGTGTTGTCTAGTTAACTCCCCGTGTTGTCTAGTTAACTCCCCGTGTTGTCTAGTTAACTCCCGTGTTGTCTAGTTAACTCCCGTGTTGTCTAGTTAACTCCCTGTGTTGTCTAGTTAACTCCTGTGTTGTCTAGTTAACTCCCCGTGTTGTCTAGTTAACTCCCGTGTTGTCTAGTTAACTCCCTGTGTTGTCTAGTTAACTCCCCGTGTTGTCTAGTTAACTCCCGTGTTGTCTAGTTAACTCCCTGTGTTGTCTAGTTAACTCCCTCCCGTGTTGTCTAGTTAACTCCCGTGTTGTCTAGTTAACTCCCGTGTTGTCTAGTTAACTCCCCGTGTTGTCTAGTTAACTCCCCCCTGTCTAGTTAACTCCCGTGTTGTCTAGTTAACTCCCCGTGTTGTCTAGTTAACTCCCTGTGTTGTCTAGTTAACTCCCCGTGTTGTCTAGTTAACTCCCCGTGTTGTCTAGTTAACTCCCCGTGTTGTCTAGTTAACTCCCCGTGTTGTCTAGTTAACTCCCCGTGTTGTCTAGTTAACTCCCGTGTTGTCTAGTTAACTCCCTGTGTTGTCTAGTTAACTCCCCGTGTTGTCTAGTTAACTCCCGTGTTGTCTAGTTAACTCCCGTGTTGTCTAGTTAACTCCCCGTGTTGTCTAGTTAACTCCCCGTGTTGTCTAGTTAACTCCCCGTGTTGTCTAGTTAACTCCCCGTGTTGTCTAGTTAACTCCCCGTGTTGTCTAGTTAACTCCCTGTGTTGTCTAGTTAACTCCCGTGTTGTCTAGTTAACTCCCCGTGTTGTCTAGTTAACTCCCGTGTTGTCTAGTTAACTCCCCGTGTTGTCTAGTTAACTCCCGTGTTGTCTAGTTAACTCCCCGTGTTGTCTAGTTAACTCCCGTGTTGTCTAGTTAACTCCCCGTGTTGTCTAGTTAACTCCCCGTGTTGTCTAGTTAACTCCCCGTGTTGTCTAGTTAACTCCCCGTTGTTGTCAGTTAACTCCCTGTCTAGTTAACTCTAGTTAACTCCCGTGTTGTCTAGTTAACTCCCCGTGTTGTCTAGTTAACTCCCGTGTTGTCTAGTTAACTCCCCGTGTTGTCTAGTTAACTCCCGTGTTGTCTAGTTAACTCCCGTGTTGTCTAGTTAACTCCCGTGTTGTCTAGTTAACTCCCGTGTTGTCTAGTTAACTCCCCGTGTTGTCTAGTTAACTCCCCGTGTTGTCTAGTTGACCATGTTATGTTGTCTAGTTATGTTGTCTAGTTAACTCCCCGTGTTGTCTAGTTAACTCCCGTGTTGTCTAGTTAACTCCCCGTGTTGTCTAGTTAACTCCCGTGTTGTCTAGTTAACTCCCGTGTTGTCTACTCCCGTGTTGTCTAGTTAACTCCCCGTGTTGTCTAGTTAACTCCCCGTGTTGTCTAGTTAACTCCCGTGTTGTCTAGTTAACTCCCCGTGTTGTCTAGTTAACTCCCCGTGTTGTCTAGTTAACTCCCCGTGTTGTCTAGTTAACTCCCCGTGTTGTCTAGTTAACTCCCTGTGTTGTCTAGTTAACTCCCTGTGTTGTCTAGTTAACTCCCCGTGTTGTCTAGTTAACTCCCGTGTTGTCTAGTTAACTCCCCGTGTTGTCTAGTTAACTCCCTGTGTTGTCTAGTTAACTCCCCGTGTTGTCTAGTTAACTCCCCGTGTTGTCTAGTTAACTCCCTGTGTTGTCTAGTTAACTCCCGTGTTGTCTAGTTAACTCCCCGTGTTGTCTAGTTAACTCCCCGTGTTGTCTAGTTAACTCCCCGTGTTGTCTAGTTAACTCCCGTGTTGTCTAGTTAACTCCCGTGTTGTCTAGTTAACTCCCCGTGTTGTCTAGTTAACTCCCGTGTTGTTGTCGTGTTAGTTAACTCCCGTGTTGTCTAGTTAACTCCCGTGTTGTCTAGTTAACTCCCCGTGTTGTCTAGTTAACTCCCCGTGTTGTCTAGTTAACTCCCCGTGTTGTCTAGTTAACTCCCGTGTTGTCTAGTTAACTCCCCGTGTTGTCTAGTTAACTCCCCGTGTTGTCTAGTTAACTCCCCGTGTTGTCTAGTTAACTCCCATGTGTTGTCTAGTTAACTCCCCGTGTTGTCTAGTTAACTCCCCGTGTTGTCTAGTTAACTCCCCGTGTTGTCTAGTTAACTCCCCGTGTTGTCTAGTTAACTCCCGTGTTGTCTAGTTAACTCCCCGTGTTGTCTAGTTAACTCCCCGTGTTGTCTAGTTAACTCCCCGTGTTGTCTAGTTAACTCCCTGTGTTGTCTAGTTAACTCCCCGTGTTGTCTAGTTAACTCCCCGTGTTGTCTAGTTAACTCCCCGTGTTGTCTAGTTAACTCCCGTGTTGTCTAGTTAACTCCCGTGTTGTCTAGTTAACTCCCGTGTTGTCTAGTTAACTCCCGTGTTGTCTAGTTAACTCCCGTGTTGTCTAGTTAACTCCCCGTGTTGTCTAGTTAACTCCCTGTGTTGTCTAGTTAACTCCCCGTGTTGTCTAGTTAACTCCCCGTGTTGTCTAGTTAACTCCCCGTGTTGTCTAGTTAACTCCCCGTGTTGTCTAGTTAACTCCCTGTGTTGTCTAGTTAACTCCCCGTGTTGTCTAGTTAACTCCCCGTGTTGTCTAGTTAACTCCCCGTGTTGTCTAGTTAACTCCCCGTGTTGTCTAGTTAACTCCCTGTGTTGTCTAGTTAACTCCCCGTGTTGTCTAGTTAACTCCCCGTGTTGTCTAGTTAACTCCCTGTGTTGTCTAGTTAACTCCCCGTGTTGTCTAGTTAACTCCCGTGTTGTCTAGTTAACTCCCCGTGTTGTCTAGTTAACTCCCCGTGTTGTGTTGTCTAGTTAACTCCCAGTGTTGTCTAGTTAACTCCCCGTGTTGTCTAGTTAACTCCCCGTGTTGTCTAGTTAACTCCCGTGTTGTCTAGTTAACTCCCCGTGTTGTCTAGTTAACTCCCCGTGTTGTCTAGTTAACTCCCCGTGTTGTCTAGTTAACTCCCGTGTTGTCTAGTTAACTCCCCGTGTTGTCTAGTTAACTCCCCGTGTTGTCTAGTTAACTCCCCGTGTTGTCTAGTTAACTCCCCGTGTTGTCTAGTTAACTCCCCGTGTTGTCTAGTTAACTCCCTGTGTTGTCTAGTTAACTCCCCGTGTTGTCTAGTTAACTCCCCGTGTTGTCTAGTTAACTCCCGTGTTGTCTAGTTAACTCCCTGTGTTGTCTAGTTAACTCCCCGTGTTGTCTAGTTAACTCCCCGTGTTGTCTAGTTAACTCCCCGTGTTGTCTAGTTAACTCCCTGTGTTGTCTAGTTAACTCCCTGTGTTGTCTAGTTAACTCCCCGTGTTGTCTAGTTAACTCCCCGTGTTGTCTAGTTAACTCCCGTGTTGTCTAGTTAACTCCTGTGTTGTCTAGTTAACTCCCCGTGTTGTCTAGTTAACTCCCCGTGTTGTCTAGTTAACTCCCCGTGTTGTCTAGTTAACTCCCCGTGTTGTCTAGTTAACTCCCCGTGTTGTCTAGTTGACCATGTTGTGTTGTCTAGTTAACTCCCCGTGTTGTCTAGTTGACCATGTTATGTTGTCTAGTTAACTCCCCGTGTTGTCTAGTTAACTCCCTGTGTTGTCTAGTTAACTCCCCGTGTTGTCTAGTTAACTCCCCGTGTTGTCTAGTTAACTCCCGTGTTGTCTAGTTAACTCCCCGTGTTGTCTAGTTGACTCATGTTATGTTGTCTAGTTAACTCCCCGTGTTGTCTAGTTAACTCCCCGTGTTGTCTAGTTAACTCCCGCGTTGTCTAGTTAACTCCCGTGTTGTCTAGTTAACTCCCTGTGTTGTCTAGTTAACTCCCTGTGTTGTCTAGTTAACTCCCCGTGTTGTCTAGTTAACTCCCCGTGTTGTCTAGTTAACTCCCGTGTTGTCTAGTTAACTCCCGTGTTGTCTAGTTAACTCCCCGCGTTGTCTAGTTAACTCCCGTGTTGTCTAGTTAACTCCCCGCGTTGTCTAGTTAACTCCCCGTGTTGTCTAGTTAACTCCCCGTGTTGTCTAGTTAACTCCCCGTGTTGTCTAGTTAACTCCCTGCGTTGTCTAGTTAACTCCCCGTGTTGTCTAGTTAACTCCCCGTGTTGTCTAGTTAACTCCCCGTGTTGTCTAGTTAACTCCCTGTGTTGTCTAGTTAACTCCCCGTGTTGTCTAGTTAACTCCCTGTGTTGTCTAGTTAACTCCCCGCGTTGTCTAGTTAACTCCCGTGTTGTCTAGTTAACTCCCTGCGTTGTCTAGTTAACTCCCTGCGTTGTCTAGTTAACTCCCTGTGTTGTCTAGTTAACTCCCCGTGTTGTCTAGTTAACTCCCTGTGTTGTCTAGTTGACTCCCCGTGTTGTCTAGTTGACCATGTTGTGTTGTCTAGTTAACTCCCCGCGTTGTCGAGTTAACTTCCTGGTGTTGTCTAGTTGACTCCCCGTGTTGTCTAGTTGACCATGTTGTGTTAACGTCCTGGTGTGTGTTATGTATTCCAGTAACATCCTTGCGTCAGCGGCTGCTCCAGCCTGACTTCCAGCCAGCCGGAGCCTCTCAGCTCCACCCCAAACACAAACATCTGTTGATCAAGCGCTCTCTGCGATGCAGGGTCAGTTTACGAGACACAGTACTTTACACGACACTAACCTTCTCAGGAAGGACATTTTACCACTATTTTACTGTTGTTTGTTCGTAATTTCTCTTAATTACTTAATTAGTCGTGATACATTGTTTTTTTTTGCTTTTCTTCCTAGAAATGTGAGCACAATCTGAGCAAGCCAAAATTCAACCCAACCTCAATAAAGTTCAAAATCCAGCTGGTGGCTGTGTAAGTATTGCTTAGCATCTCCTCTGTACCGAAACACCTTTTGTTTTCTACTCTTCAATGTTGGTTTTGTTGTATTATGTCTCAGTAAAGTGATGCGATTTTCAATCCTAAAGGAGTTACATCCCCGAGGTCAGAATAATGTCCATTCCAAACCTGCGCTTCCAGAAGGCAAGTCAATTATTCAAGTAATGGAACATGTTGGGTAGCAGAATGACTTACAGTATGAGTGGTATCATGTTGTCTGTAGGGTAGCAGAATGACTTACAGTATGAGTGGTATCATGTTGTCTGTAGGGTAGCAGAATGACTTACAGTATGAGTGGTATCATGTTGTCTGTAGGGTAGCAGAATGATTTACAGTATGAGTGGTATCATGTTGTCTGTAGGGTAGCAGAATGACTTACAGTATGAGTGGTATCATGTTGTCTGTAGGGTAGCAGAATGACTTACAGTATGAGTGGTATCATGTTGTCTGTAGGGTAGCAGAATGACTTACAGTATGAGTGGTATCATGTTGTCTGTAGGGTAGCAGAATGACTTACAGTATGAGTGGTATCATGTTGTCTGTAGGGTAGCAGAATGATTTACAGTATGAGTGGTATCATGTTGTCTGTAGGGTAGCAGAATGACTTACAGTATGAGTGGTATCATGTTGTCTGTAGGGTAGCAGAATGACTTACAGTATGAGTGGTATCATGTTGTCTGTAGGGTAGCAGAATGACTTACTGTATGAGTGGTATCATGTTGTCTGTAGGAGTGCCAGGTGCTGCTCACCCTGACCAACCCCGTGGAGAGTATTACCCACGTCACCCTGGTGGGCTGTGAGGAAGGAGACCCAGAGGACATCAACAGCACTGCGAAGGTACTACTGACTAGGTTTGCGAAGCTACCAGTAATTTACCAAAGATACCAGAATCTTCAGTCATTATTGTAATTAACAGATATTGCCATAGATTTTCTCACACAACTTTGGTAATTTATACTTGAATAACAAATGTATTCTTATATATATATATATATATATATATATTTGTGTTATTTTTTTGTGTTACACGTTTCTAGTAGATAGACCATATGGTTCAACAGAATATAGTGTAATTAATGAAAAAGCATTTTAAATCAACATTTAAATTATTTTCTCTCAGCATCTCTTCCGACTGTTGACTTTTTTTCACAACTACGACCAATTTGGCCACAAAACATTTGACAACAACATGCAAATGAGCATAGTAAATACAATGTAAAAATGATATTTCGTGCTGAACCCTTCATAGTAAACACTGATGTTATTCACTCAGTTAATGTTTTATATTTAGATATTTTGCATCTTTGTCATTCTGTTTTTCTTTTAAATGTAAAAAAAAAAAAATCATCTTATTTAATCATATTGTGATATAAGGCCACACGGAGGGACAGACAGCTATCCAAAAGTGCCACTTCATGTCTTGTTATAGATGACAGAAAATCCTTGAACGAAACCAGTTTACTGGAACATTTAAGACGTTTCCAGGAATATACCCTTCCTTTGTAACCCTACTGCTGACCTCTCACCCCTGACCTCTGTTGTTGATGATGATGATGTTTTATAGGTGATTGTTCCTACCAAGGAGTTGGTCCTGGCAGGGAAGGATGATGATGATGATGATGATGATGATGATGTTTTATAGGTGATTGTTCCTACCAAGGGGTTGGTCCTGGCAGGGAAGGATGATGATGATGATGATGATGATGATGTTTTATAGGTGATGGTTCCTACCAAGGAGTTGGTCCTGGCAGGGAAGGGAATGATGATGTTGATGATGATGATGATGATGATGATGATGATGATGATGATGATGATGATGATGATGTTTTATAGGTGATGGTTCCTACCAAGGAGTTGGTCCTGGCAGGGAAGGATGATGATGATGATGATGATGATGATGTTTTATAGGTGATGGTTCCTACCAAGGAGTTGGTCCTGGCAGGGAAGGATGATGATGATGATGATGATGATGATGATGTTTTATAGGTGATTGTTCCTACCAAGGGGTTGGTCCTGGCAGGGAAGGATGATGATGATGATGATGATGATGATGTTTTATAGGTGATGGTTCCTACCAAGGAGTTGGTCCTGGCAGGGAAGGATGTTGTTGATGATGATGATGATGATGATGATGATGTTTTATAGGTGATGGTTCCTACCAAGCAGTTGGTCCTGGCAGGGAAGGATGAGGATGATGATGATGATGATGATGTTTTATAGGTGATTGTTCCTACCAAGCAGTTGGTCCTGGCAGGGAAGGATGAGGATGATGATGATGATGATGATGTTTTATAGGTGATTGTTCCTACCAAGGAGTTGGTCCTGGCAGGGAAGGATGTTGCAGCAGATTACGACGAGTTGGCTGAGCCACAGGA
>NC_068450.1:6642645-6742645 GCF_023373465.1 Oncorhynchus keta | reverse complement strand
CTCTGGCCCTCATCTCTCCTCATCTCCTAACCTTCCTCTGGCCCTCATCTCTGGCCCCCTAACCTTCCCTCTCTGGCCCTCATCTCCCAACCTTCCCTCTCTGGCCCTCATCTCCTAACCTTCCATTCTCTGGCCCTCATCTCCTAACCTTCCCTCTCTGGCCCTCATCTCCTAACCTTCCCTCTCTGGCCCTCATCTCCTAACCTTCCCTCTCTGGCCCTCATCTCCTAACCTTCCCCTCTGGCCCTCATCTCCTAACCTTCCCTCTCTGGCCCTCATCTCCTAACCTTCCCCTCTCTGGCCCTCATCTCCCAACCTTCCCTCTGGCCCTCTCTGGCCCTCATCTCCTAACCTTCCCCTCTGGCCCTCATCTCCCAACCTTCCTCTCTGGCCCTCATCTCCTAACCTTCCCTCTCTGGCCCTCATCTCCTAACCTTCCCTCTCTGGCCCTCATCTCCTAACCTTCCCTCTCTGGCCCTGGTCTCCTAACCTTCACTCTCTGGCCCTCATCTCCTAACCTTCCCTCTCTGGCCCTGGTCTCCTAACCTTCACTCTCTGGCCCTGGTCTCCTAACCTTCCTTCTCTGGCCCTCATCTCCTAACCTTCCCTCTCTGCCACTCATCTCCTAACCTTCCCTCTCTTGCCCTCATCTCCTAACCTTCCCTCTCTGGCCCTCATCTCCTAACCTTCCCTCTCTGGCCCTGGTCTCCTAACCTTCCCTCTCTGGCCCTCATCTCCTAACCTTCCCTCTCTGGCCCTGGCCTCCTAACCTTCCCTCTCTGGCCCTCATCTCCTAACATTCGATCTCTGGCCTTGTCTCCCCTCCAGCGTGGTGGCCTTCAGGAAATCCAATAAGATCGGTTTCTTCATCAAGGTGGTCCCTCAGCGTGAGGAGGACGGGGATGTCACGGTGTCCTTTAAGATCCGCCACGACTTCCGGAATTTGGCGGCTCCCATAAGGCCGAGCGAGGAGGACGATGCCCCAACCGAGGCAATATGGCTCTCACACCACGTAGAGCTCAGCCTGGGGCCGCTCGTAGCGTGAAGTTAAACACACTGAATACACACACACACACGTTAACAGAAACACAAAATACATATATACACTGAGTGTACAAAACATTAAGAACACCTGTGCTTTCCGTGACAGACTCACAAGGTGAACCCAGGTGAAAACGATGATCCCTTACTGACGTCACCTGATAACTCCACTTCAATCAGTGAAGATGAAGGGGAGGAGACGGGTTAAAGGAGGAATTGTAAGACTTGAGAGAATTTAAGACATGGATTGTGTATGTGTGTCTTTTCAGCGGGTGAATCGGCAAGACAAAAGATTTAAGTGCCTTTTTGACAGGGTATGTTAGTCGGTGACAGGCGCACCAGTTTGAGTCAAGAACTGCAACGCTGCTGGGTTTTTCCACGCTCGACAGTTTCCCGTGTGTATCAAGAAGGGTCCGACACCCAATGAACATCCAGCCAACTTGACACAACTGTGAGAATGGAGTTAACTTTGGAGTTCATGACCTGACGAATTGAGGCTGTTCTGAGGGGTAAGATGCACCTCAGGTTCCTAATGTTTGGTATGCTCATTATATATAGTAGAGCAGTGTTGAGAGAACACACCTGACAGACAAACACACACACGCCGTACATACATTGGATCACATATCTCTCACACACACACACACACACACACATACTCGACAAGCAACACTTCTCTGTACCACCAAGCAGTTCCAGAGACCCATTCCTTCTTCAAGCTTCAACTTAGGCACTATCTTCATCATCCTCCTCCGAAGGATGAAGAGTATTTACCTGCATGCCATGCCAGGCTACATCTACCTGCTAATAAATGTCTCTTAGATGATGTCATTACTGTTTCTCCTCTCTGGGTTGAAGGTAGGATGAGACTGTCATTACTGTTTCTCCTCTCTGGGTTGAAGGTAGGGTGAGACTGTCATTACTGTTTCTCCTCTCTGGGTTGAAGGTAGGGTGAGACTGTCATTACTGTTTCTCCTCTCTGGGTTGAAGGTAGGGTGAGACTGTCATTACTGTTTCTCCTCTCTGGGTTGAAGGTAGGGTGAGACTGTCATTACTGTTTCTCCTCTCTGGGTTGAAGGTAGGGTGAGACTGTCATTACTGTTTCTTCTCTCTGGGTTGAAGGTAGGTTGAGACTGTCATTACTGTTTCTCCTCTCTGGGTTGAAGGTAGGATGAGACTGTCATTACTGTTTCTCCTCTCTGGGTTGAAGGTAGGGTGAGACTGTCATTACTGTTTCTCCTCTCTGGGTTGAAGGTAGGATGAGACTCATTACTGTTTCTCCTCTCTGGGTTGAAGGTAGGGTGAGACTGTCATTACTGTTTCTCCTCTCTGGGTTGAAGGTAGGGTGAGACTGTCATTACTGTTTCTCCTCTCTGGGTTGAAGGTAGGATCAGACTGTCATTACTGTTTCTCCTCTCTGGGTTGAAGGTAGGATGAGACTGTCATTACTGTTTCTCCTCTCTGGGTTGAAGGTAGGATGAGACTGTCATTACTGTTTCTCTCTGGGTTGAAGGTAGGGTGAGACTGTCATTACTGTTTCTCTCTGGGTTGAAGGTAGGGTGAGACTGTCATTACTGTTTCTCTCTGGGTTGAAGGTAGGATGAGACTGTCATTACTGTTTCTGGGTTGAAGGTAGGATGAGACTGTCATTACTGTTTCTCCTCTCTGGGTTGAAGGTAGGATGAGACTGTCATTACTGTTTCTTCTCTCTGGGTTGAAGGTAGGATGAGACTGTCATTACTGTTTCTCCTCTCTGGGTTGAAGGTAGGATGAGACTGTCATTACTGTTTCTCTCTCTGGGTTGAAGGTAGGTGAGACTGTCATTACTGTTTCTCCTCTCTGGGTTGAAGTTAGGTGAGACTGTCATTACTGTTTCTCTCTGGGTTGAAGGTAGGGTGAGACTGTCATTACTGTTTCTCCTCTCTGGGTTGAAGGTAGGGTGAGATTCTCTCTGGGTTGAAGGTAGGATGAGACTGTCATTACTGTTTCTCCTCTCTGGGTTGAAGGTAGGATGAGACTGTCATTACTGTTTCTCCTCTCTGGGTTGAAGGTAGGGTGAGACTGTCATTACTGTTTCTCCTCTCTGGGTTGAAGGTAGGGTGAGAAGGTTGAAGGTAGGGTGAGACTGTCATTACTGTTTCTCCTCTCTGGGTTGAAGGTAGGATGAGACTGTCATTACTGTTTCTCCTCTCTGGGTTGAAGGTAGGATGAGACTGTCATTACTGTTTCTCCTCTCTGGGTTGAAGGTAGGGTGAGACTGTCATTACTGTTTCTTCTCTCTGGGTTGAAGGTAGGATGAGACTGTCATTACTGTTTCTCCTCTCTGGGTTGAAGGTAGGATGAGACTGTCATTACTGTTTCTCCTCTCTGGGTTGAAGGTAGGGTGAGACTAAGGAGTTGGGAGTTATTTTTGCTGTTGTCTTCAGTACTGAAGTCAGTCAGTTCTATTAGCAGTATAGAATTAGTGAGACCTGTAGACGTGTCTTTGTCTGAGGTAAGATACATTCCCTAAAATCACTATCGATCAATCGTACATTTTCATAAAATGTAAAGTGTATTATATATATTCATTGGATGGTTTCTGCTGAAGATCTGACCAACAGTGGCTGGTTGCTGTTTATTGTGGTTCACTGGTACTCATTTTAATTTGTTGTCTCTGTGTGAAGTCTGGAAGGAATTCCTCGGGTTTTGTTAGTCTTACAACACGGTTAACCTGTTACTGGCTAATAAAATAATGTCAGAAAAACACCTTGTGTTTGAATGTGTTATTGGAGAGGTATCGAAGGCACCAGGGCTCAACCCCCCCACAACGAGAGACCAGGACCAGCCAACCAACCAAAAAATCACAACTCTCGCTCACAATTTAAAAACGTGATACTTTATTTCTCCTATTTGAGTTAAAATCATTACTTTTTTGGCCGTCAATGGCCTTTAACAGAAGTATTCTATTGTGTTTTTACCTTTTGATTCGTACATTTTATTGTTTTTCTTCCAAGAAACTAGTCTTATCAATTTGCCTGTGTCATTTAGTGCATGTAGACAATGCCACCACAAGGTGGAGCTGTTTTTTAAATTGTATTTATTTTATTTTTTTATGGTGTAACGGCATGCTGCATCCTGTAGGTGGCAGCCTCGAGTCACTGTCGACAGTGACTGGTGTGCTAACAGTGTAACAGGTATATCAACTGTGACTGTTTTGACATTAGAGGGACAGTTGTCTCGGGGGTAAAGTGGGGACTCCAGTTTCCCTTTTCACCTCATTTTTGACACCTGATTGACTTCACAAAAGACTCAAGTCAAATTAGGTGGTGGTGGTGGTATGGTATGGCACAAGTGGGAGGGGGTCTCTATTGCTCCTCTGTTGTGTGTCTTTCAGAGGGGTTTGGGTTAAAAGCAGAAGTCACATTTTCAGGTTGGACCTTGTGTGCGTTTGACTAAAATAGTGACCTTGTAACCCTTTATTTTTGAAGCAAAGAGGGAGGTCGATGACATAACAGATTCCCATCAGATAAACTCCTTGAATGTCCTACTCTAAGTTTGCAGTTGTCTCTAAAAAAAATAACACTATATTATATATATTTTTTTTTGTGTGTGTAATTCATTTATATTTGGAATATTGCTTTTTTTTAAGGATGTTTTAAGTGAAAGGAACAATTTTATATTTTGAGTCATTTAGCAGGTTCTCTATATTCAGAGCAATTAGGGTTTAGTGCCTTGCTCAAGATCACATTAACAGATTTTTCACTTTGTTGGCTCGGGGATCCTAACCGGTAACTATTTGGTTACTGGCCCATCACTAGGCAACCTGCCAACCAATGTAGGTATCCTCCACGATATAAGTATCCATTCTCTCTCGCTTCTCAAAAAATAAACTGAAAATATTATGATTACAAGTCTTCTTAGGAGAAAATAGTCCCCACAGAGAGATTAAACATGAATCATTACCGAAAAAGGAATTGAGGTCGGTGCTGTTTGTAAGTGGAACACACTTTACGCTTTTGTGGGAAAAGACACTGTGGAGGAGGAGATGTTGCTTCACTAGGAGATAAACATCCAACTAACACACACACACACACACACACACACACAGAGAGGGAGAGCTGCTGATGATAGAGGCCGTTGTATCCCTACTGTAAATAATAACGATCTCGCATCTGGTAGGGTAAATGTTCTGTAAACTAATTTCAGTAAATGGAGCCAGACCGAGCCAGGAAGGCAGGCAGGTTAACATGTGGGTGGCTGAGCTGTGTGGTAGTTGTGTTTTTTTAAGACTCAGTAGTTAAACTACTATATTATACGACTACTGTTACTGTTCTGATACTATAGAACTACTTAAAGGCTGTGTGGAATAGTGATCTGTCAACATCCGGCAAACGTCAGTCAACAGACTACAGAGAGACATGAGAAAACCCCAGGGACGACTGCTAACCCAAAACAGGAAGCTGAATGTTGTGGGTGTGACCCAAATGGCACCCTATTCCCTTTACGGGGCACTACTGTTGACCAGGGCCAATAGGGACACACCTGTGGCTGAGCCTGAATCCTATCAACAGATCCTCTTGACCAGAGCTTTAAGACATTCCTCTACATGTTCCTTTCCACATCATTCCCCTTTTTACTCAGTCAACCCCTGACACCTCTCTTCCTTTCCAACTCTTCTCCTCTGTCCTTCTGTCCATCTCCCCTCCTTCCTCTCTCCAACCTTTCCACTAAGGGGCATCTAGACTCCCCAGACAGCCATACTGCAGTATATTAACAGACACTTGAGCCCTGGGGGCTCCAAAATGGCTCCCCAGTGGCGTCTCCTCTCTGTGGCACTGGCCAGAGCTGTATCTGATGTTACAGTTGTAGAGGGTAAGGGTGAGGGGGGCATCGAGGGCGAGGGCTGAAGCGTGGGGCGGGGTCAGAGTTCCTTTTCACTCCAAGGTCCAAAGTCAACATTGGAAATAGAGGGGAAAAGAGGCAGAGAAAGAAAGGATGACAGAGAAAGCGAGAGAGAAAAAGGTTGATTTATTCCAGAGGTTTCTCAGGTTGGGCCAGGTTCTAGTCAGAACAGGAGACCCTGAGGACTGTCTGTATCCCTCCATCCATCTGACCCAGACATCATCTATTACCTGTAATTAGCCTGGTGATGGTCCGCTGAGCAGAGAACGATGGGTGGTGATTAATCAGACCCCCCCCCCCCTCCTCCTCCTCCTCCTCTCTGGTTGGTTGGCCCCGGAGGTAAGGTGATGTATCAGACCCCCCTCCTCTCTGGTTGGTTGGCCCCGGAGGTAAGGTGATGTATCAGACCCCCTCCTCCTCTCTGGTTGGTTGGCCCCGGAGGTAAGGTGATGTATCAGACCCTCCTCCTCCTCTCTGGTTGGTTGGCCCCGGAGGTAAGGTGATGTATCAGACCCTCCTCCTCCTCTCTGGTTGGTTGGCCCCGGAGGTAAGGTGATGTATCAGACCCTCCTCCTCCTCTCTGGTTGGTTGGCCCCGGAGGTAAGGTGATGTATCAGACCCCCCTCCTCCTCTCTGGTTGGTTGGCCCCGGAGGTAAGGTGATGTATCAGACCCCCTCCTCCTCTCTGGTTGGTTGGTCCCGGAGGTAAGGTGATGTATCAGACCCCCTCCTCCTCTCTGGTTGGTTGGCCCCGGAGGTGAGGTGAGGTAAGGTGATGTATCAGACCCCCCTCCTCCTCTCTGGTTGGTTGGCCCCGGAGGTAAGGTGATGTATCAGACCCTCCTCCTCCTCTCTGGTTGGTTGGCCCCGGAGGTAAGGTGATGTATCAGACCCCCCTCCTCCTCTCTGGTTGGTTGGTCCCGGAGGTAAGGTGATGTATCAGACCCTCCTCCTCCTCTCTGGTTGGTTGGCCCCGGAGGTAAGGTGATGTATCAGACCCCCCTCCTCCTCTCTGGTTGGTTGGCCCCGGAGGTAAGGTGATGTATCAGACCCCCCTCCTCCTCTCTGGTTGGTTGGCCCCGGAGGTAAGGTGATGTATCAGACCCCCCTCCTCCTCTCTGGTTGGTTGGCAGGGGCAGGGTAGCCTAGTGGTTAGAGTGTAGAGGTGGCAGGGTAGCCTAGTGGTTAGAGTGTAGAGGTGGCAGGGTAGCCTAGTGGTTAGAGTGTAGAGGTGGCAGGGTAGCCTAGTGGTTAGAGTGTAGAGGTGGCAGGGTAGCCTAGTGGTTAGAGTGTAGAGGTGGCAGGGTAGCCTAGTGGTTAGAGTGTAGGGGCGGCAGGTAGCCTAGTGGTTAGAGTGTATAGGTGGCAGGGTAGCCTAGTGGTTAGAGTGTAGAGGTGGCAGGGTAGCCTAGTGGTTAGAGTGTAGAGGTGGCAGGGTAGCCTAGTGGTTAGAGTGTAGAGGTGGCAGGGTAGCCTAGTGGTTAGAGTGTAGAGGTGGCAGGTAGCCTAGTGGTTAGAGTGTAGAGGTGGCAGGGTAGCCTAGTGGTTAGAGTGTAGAGGTGGCAGGGTAGCCTAGTGGTTAGAGTGTAGAGGTGGCAGGGTAGCCTAGTGGTTAGAGTGTAGAGGTGGCAGGGTAGCCTAGTGGTTAGAGTGTAGAGGTGGCAGGGTAGCCTAGTGGTTAGAGTGTAGAGGTGGCAGGGTAGCCTAGTGGTTAGAGTGTAGAGGTGGCAGGGTAGCCTAGTGGTTAGAGTGTAGGGGCGGCAGGTAGCCTAGTGGTTAGAGTGTAGGGGCTGCAGGGTGCCTAGTGGTTAGGGTGTAGAGGTGGCAGGGTAGCCTAGTGGTTAGAGTGTAGAGGCGGCAGGGTAGCCTAGTGGTTAGAGTGTAGAGGTGGCAGGGTAGCCTAGTGGTTAGAGTGTAGGGGAGACAGGTAGCCTAGTGGTTAGAGTGTAGAGGTGGCAGGTAGCCTAGTGGTTAGAGTGTAGAGGGGGCAGGGTAGCCTAGTGGTTAGAGTGTAGAGGCGGTAGGGTAGCCTAGTGGTTAGAGTGTAGAGGCGGTAGGGTAGCCTAGTGGTTAGAGTGTAGAGGCGGTAGGGTAGCCTAGTGGTTAGAGTGTAGAGGTGGCAGGGTAGCCTAGTGGTTAGAGTGTAGAGGTGGCAGGGTAGCCTAGTGGTTAGAGTGTAGAGGTGGCAGGGTAGCCTAGTGGTTAGAGTGTAGAGGTGGCAGGGTAGCCTAGTGGTTAGAGTGTAGAGGTGGCAGGGTAGCCTAGTGGTTAGAGTGTAGGGGCGGCAGGTAGCCTAGTGGTTAGAGTGTATGGGTGGCAGGGTAGCCTAGTGGTTAGAGTGTAGAGGTGGCAGGGTAGCCTAGTGGTTAGAGTGTAGAGGCGGCAGGGTAGCCTAGTGGTTAGAGTGTACTGGCGGCAGGGTAGCCTAGTGGTTAGAGTGTAGAGGTGGCAGGGTAGCCTAGTGGTTAGAGTGTAGAGGTGGCAGGGTAGCCTAGTGGTTAGAGTGTAGAGGTGGCAGGGTAGCCTAGTGGTTAGAGTGTAGAGGTGGCAGGGTAGACTAGTGGTTAGAGTGTAGAGGCGGCAGGGTAGCCTAGTGGTTAGAGTGTAGAGGTGGCAGGGTAGCCTAGTGGTTAGAGTGTAGAGGTGGCAGGGTAGCCTAGTGGTTAGAGTGTAGAGGTGGCAGGGTAGCCTAGTGGTTAGAGTGTAGAGGTGGCAGGGTAGCCTAGTGGTTAGAGTGTAGAGGTGGCAGGGTAGCCTAGTGGTTAGAGTGTAGAGGTGGCAGGGTAGCCTAGTGGTTAGAGTGTAGAGGCGGCAGGGTAGCCTAGTGGTTAGAGTGTTGGACTCGTAACCGGAAGGTTGCAAGTTCAAACCCCCGAGCTGACAAGGTACAAATCTGTCGTTCTGCCCCTGAACAGGCAGTTAACCCACACCTAGGCTGTCATTGAAAATAAGAATTTGTTCTTAACTGACTTGGTTTAATAAAGGTAAAATAAAAATAAATAAAAAATATCGGCTACAGTCACTGTGGATACCTGCAGCTATGGAGTTCACAGTACTGTGTTCACAGCTGGTTGTTCCCCATCATCTGCAACGATGTTAAGGTTTTCTTCCTCCTCTCAAGAGGAGGTGTAGCAGGGATCGGACCAAAATGCAGCGTGGTTATTTCGATACATGTTTAATAAAAGATATAAAACCTGACCAATACAAAAACCGTAACGTGAAAACCTAAACAGCCTTATCTGGTGCAAACAAACACTGAGACAGGAACAATCACCCACGAAACACTCAAAGAATATGGCTGCCTAAATATGGTTCCCAATCAGAGACAACGATAAACACCTGCCTCTGATTGAGAACCACTCCAGGCAGCCATAGACTATTCTAGACAACCCCACTAACCACTATCCCATTACCTACAACAAACCCCCAGACAAAACACACCTCATAAAATAACCCATGTCACACCCTGGCCTGACCAAAACAATAAAGAAAACACAAAATACTAAGACCAGGGCGTGACAGATGTAAATGAGCGTCATCACCATCTTTCCTTTGCGTTAATAACTGTCGCGATTACCAGCTGAGGTAAACTTTTATCAGTTGATTTTACTCCTGCCTCAGAGTTTGTCTGACCAGTGGTCTTTAAACATCATCCTAAAAACCTACTCTGAGGTGGGATTTACATTTTAAAAAATCCTTCTTAAAACTGGTTTTAGCAGGATTCCTAGTACCTTTTCTGAGATGTTTTGTGGATACGGGCCCTGCTTCACAGGTCATTGATACAGGACGAAGCGCCTGAGACCCTGCAACCGCTAACACACCACAGTCAGATACGATGCAGGCCAGATCTTCTCTAGCTGTCTCAATGAGCCTAGATATTGACAAGACTGAAATATCAAGTCCGTAGAAAAGTCAGTAACTATGTCATGTACATACACGTAGCTATAGGACATAGTCTACATAGATCAGGAATACATTGCAGCATCTGTCCTGGAGGTTGAGGGTCTGTGCTGGACGTTGAGGGTCTGTGGTGGTACTGAATCTGTCCTGGAGGTTGAGGGTCTGTGGTGGTACTGCGTCTGTCCTGGAGGTTGAGGGTCTGTGCTGGACGTTGAGGGTCTGTGGTGGTACTGGGTCTGTCCTGGAGGTTGAGGGTCTGTGCTGGACGTTGAGGGTCTGTGGTGGTACTGGGTCTGTCCTGGAGGTTGAGGGTCTGTGGTGGTACTGGGTCTGTCCTGGAGGTTGAGGGTCTGTGTTGGTGCTGGGTCTGTGGTGGTGGTACTGGGTCTGTGGTGGAGGTTGAGGGTCTGTGGTGGTACTGGGTCTGTGGTGATTCTGGGTCTGTGGTGGTACTGGTTCTGTCCTGGAGGTTGAGGGTCTGTGGTGGTACTGGCTCTGTCCTGGAGGTTGAGGGTCGGTGGTGGTACTGGGTCTGTGGTGGTACTGGTTCTGTGGTGATTCTGGGTCTGTGGTGATTCTGGGTCTATGGTGGTACTGGGTCTGTGGTGATTCTGGGTCTGTGGTGGTACTGGGTCTGTGGTGTGGTGTGGTTTCAACCTTCCCTGCGTGTGTTCTTCATTACATGACTCTATTACCAGTTTAATACTACTGCGATACTACACACTCCTAGCAGACAGCCATGCTACCAGACTAAACATACATTAGTTGTTTGTCAGAGAGGTCTGTGGGTCTCTGTCTGGTTTCCTTCTCTCAGCTTTCCCCAGGCCTTCATCCAAACCCCACAACACAACTTATTCTACCAGGTTTATTCTCTTGGAAACTGGTTGTCTTTTTTTCGAGAGAGACCTGACCAAAAATAACAACAGACATTACAAGTGGTGAAAGCCACAGAGGGGAGGGGGGTGAAGTAGATCCCATGTTTATTTTACTAAAGCATGAAACACAGAGAATCTGACTGCTGATAGACTACCTATAGGTACTGATCACAGTAGGAGGCCGTTCCTTCTCTTGCTAGGACAATAAGTGGTTCCTGCTGCGGAACCGGCGAACCTGTCTTTGTAGAAGCGCAATGCTCCGCTATGGCCGACAACTTGACTATGAGCCAAGCAGAGGGGGGGCGGCAGGGTAGCCTAGTGGTTAGAGCGTCGGACTAGTAACCGGAAGGCTGCAAGTTCAAACCCCCGAGCTGACAAGGTACAAATCTGTCGATCTGCCCCTGAACAGGCAGTTAACCCACTGTTCCTAGGCCGTCATTGAAAATATGAATTTGACTTGCCTAATTAAAAATAAAGATTTTTTTTTAAATTAAAAAAGAGAGCACGAACCTCCAAGTGGGGATAGCCAACGGAATCCAGACCCTTTTCATCAAAGAGAGATCGAGAAGAAAAGCAGGAACTTTCCAGTGCGCAGTATTGAAATGGACAGAGAGAGTGCTAGATGCAAGGGGTCTAGAGAGTGCTAGATGCAAGGGGTCTAGAGAGTGCTAGATGCAAGGGGTCTAGAGAGTGCTATAGATGCAAGGGGTCTAGAGAGTGCTAGATGCAAGGCATCCTCCACATGCCGTAAACTACAAAGCCCATCCTTAAAGACCACTCACCTCTCCCACCACAGCCCCAGGGTTATGACATAGTTTAGTCTCAATATGAAATGTCAATATAACAGCACTTATTTACAGGGGCTGTGACTAACTAACCTTCACTCACCATTGGAGCTACCATTTTAAAGCATGGTTAGCGAAAATTCACAGGATAGCCACTGTCTGTTTCAGAGAGCGAGAGAGAGAGAGTGAGAGAGAGAGTCAGAGAGAGAGAGAGAGTGAGATAGATCTGGCTATGTGCACACTGCCCTCAAAATCAAATCAAATCAAATCAAATTTATTTATATAGCCCTTCGTACATCAGCTGATATCTCAAAGTGCTGTACAGAAACCCAGCCTAAAACCCCAAACAGCAAACAATGCAGGTGTAAAAGCACGGTGGCTAGGAAAAACTCCCTAGAAAGGCCAAAACCTAGGAAGAAACCTAGAGAGGAACCGGGCTATGTGGGGTGGCCAGTCCTCTTCTGGCTGTGCCGGGTAGAGATTATAACAGAACATGACCAAGATGTTCAAATGTTCATAAATGACCAGCATGGTCGAATAATAATAAGGCAGAACAGTTGAAACTGGAGCAGCAGCAGTCAGGTGGAATGGGGACAGCAAGGAGCCATCATGTCAGGTAGTCCTGGGGCACTGTCCTAGGGCTCAGGTCCTCCGAGAGAGAGAGAAAGAAAGAGAGAATTAGAGAGAGCATATGTGGGGTGGCCAGTCCTCTTTGGCTGTGCCGGGTGGAGATTATAACAGAACGTGGCCAAGATGTTCAAATGTTCATAAATGACTAGCATGGTTGAATAATAGTAAGGCAGAACAGTTGAAACTGGAGCAGGAGCATGGCCAGGTGGACTGGGGACAGCAAGGAGTCCTCATGTCTGGTAGTCCTGGGACATGGTCCTAGGGCCCAGGCCAGTTGAAACTGGAGCAGCAGCATGGCCAGGTGGACTGGGGACAGCAAGGAGTCATCATGTCAGGTAGTCCTGGGGCATGGTCCTAGGGCTCAGGTCCTCCGAGAGAGAGAAAGAAAGAGAGAAGGAGAGAATTAGAGAACGCACACTTAGATTCACACAGGACACCGAATAGGACAGGAGAAGTACTCCAGATATAACAAACTGACCCTAGCCCCCCGACACAAACTACTGCAGCATAAATACTGGAGGCTGAGACAGGAGGGGTCAGGAGACACTGTGGCCCCATCCGAGGACACCCCGGACAGGGCCAAACAGGAAGGATATAACCCCACCCACTTTGCCAAAGCACAGCCCCCACACCACTAGAGGGATATCTTCAACCACCAACTTACCATCCTGAGACAAGGCCGAGTATAGCCCACAAAGATCTCCGCCACGGTACAACCCAAGGGGGGCAACCCAGACAGGCCGACCACAACAGTGAATCAACCCACCCAGGTGACGCACCCCCAGGGACGGCACGAGAGAGCCCCAGCAAGCCAGTGACTCAGCCCCCGTAACAGGGTTAGAGGCAGAGAATCCCAGTGGAAAGAGGGGAACCGGCCAGGCAGAGACAGCAAGGGCGGTTCGTTGCTCCAGAGCCTTTCCGTTCACCTTCCCACTCCTGGGCCAGACTACACTCAATCATATGACCCACTGAAGAGATGAGTCTTCAGTAAAGACTTAAAGGTTGAGACCGAGTTTGCGTCTCTGACATGGGTAGGCAGACCGTTCCATAAAAATGGAGCTCTATAGGAGAAAGCCCTGCCTCCAACTGTTTGCTTAGAAATTCTAGGGACAATTAGGAGGCCTGCGTCTTGTGACCGTAGCGTACGTGTAGGTATGTACGGCAGGACCAAATCAGAGAGGTAGGTAGGAGCAAGCCCATGTAATGCTTTGTAGGTTAGCAGTAAAACCTTGAAATCAGCCCTTGCTTTGACAGGAAGCCAGTGTAGAGAGGCTAGCACTGGAGTAATATGATCAAATTTTTTGGTTCTAGTCAGGATTCTAGCAGCCGTATTTAGCACTAACTGAAGTTTATTTAGTGCTTTATCCGGGTAGCCGGAAAATAGAGCATTGCAGTAGTCTAACCTAGAAGTGACAAAAGCATGGATTAATTTTTCTGCATCATTTTTGGACAGAAAGTTTCTGATTTTTGCAATGTTACGTAGATGGAAAAAGCTGTCCTCGAAATGGTCTTGATATGTTCTTCAAAAGAGAGATCAGGGTCCAGAGTAACGCCGAGGTCCTTCACAGTTTTATTTGAGACGACTGTACAACCATTAAGATTAATTGTCAGATTCAACAGAAGATCTCTTTGTTTCTTGGGACCTAGAACAAGCATCTCTGTTTTGTCCGAGTTTAATAGTAGAAAGTTTGCAGCCATCCACTTCCTTATGTCTGAAACACATGCTTCTAGCGAGGGCAATTTTGGGGCTTCACCATGTTTCATTGAAATGTACAGCTGTGTGTCATCCGCATAGCAGTGAAAGTTTACATTATGTTTTCGAATAACATCCCCAAGAGGTAAAATATATAGTGAAAACAATAGTGGTCCTAAAACAGAACCTTGAGGAACACCGAAATGTACAGTTGATTTGTCAGAGGACAAACCATTCACAGAGACAAACTGATATCTTTCCGACAGATAAGACCTAAACCAGGCCAGAACATGTCCGTGTAGACCAATTTGGGTTTCCAATCTCTCCAAAAGAATGTGGTGATCGATGGTATCAAAAGCAGCACTAAGGTCTAGGAGCACGAGGACAGATGCAGAGCTCTCGGTCCGATGCCATTAAAATGTCATTTACCACCTTCACAAGTGCCGTCTCAGTGCTATGATGGGGTCTAAAACCAGACTGAAGCATTTCGTATACATTGTTTGTCTTCAGGAAGGCAGTGAGTTGCTGCGCAACAGCCTTCTCTAAAATCTTTGAGAGGAATGGAAGATTCGATATAGGCCGATAGTTTTTATATTTTCTGGGTCAAGGTTTGGCTTTTTCAAGAGAGGCTTTATTACTGCCACTTTTAGTGAGTTTGGTACACATCCAGTGGATAGAGAGCCGTTTATTATGTTCAACATAGGAGGGCCAAGCACAGGAAGCAGCTCTTTCAGTAGTTTAGTTGGAATAGGGTCCAGTATACAGCTTGAAGGTTTAGAGGCCATGATTATTTTCATCATTGTGTCAAGAGATATAGTACTAAAACACTTGAGCGTCTCTCTTGATCCTAGGTCCTCAAAATGAGGTCCTCAAAATGAGGTGGAAACCGAGCTGCAATTCCTAACCTCCTACCCAATGTATGACCATATTAGAGACACACATTTCCTTCAGATTACACAGACCCACAAAGAATTTGAAAACAAATCAATTTTTTTAAACACATATCTATTGGGAGAAACATGACAGTGTGTCATCACAGCAACAAGGTTACTTGCCTGACTACTGACTGCGGTCCTTGCACACACTGTAAACTATAACCCCATCCCCATGGGGTTAATGTGGGGTGTTGTGTGTGTGTGTGTGTGTGTGTGTGTGTGTGTGTGTGTGTGTGTGTGTGTGTGTGTGTGTGTGTGTGTGTGTGTGTGTGTGTGTGAGAGAGAGAGAGTGTGCGTGCATGCATGTGTGTGTGTGTGTGTGTGTGTGTGTGTGTGTGTGTGTGTTGTGTGTTGTGTGTGTGTGTGTGTGTGTGTGTGTGTGTGTGTGTGTGTGTGTGTGAGAGAGAGAGAGAGTGTGCGTGCATGCATGTGTGTGTGTGTGTGTGTGTGTGTGTGTGTGTGTGTGTGTGTGTGTGTGTGTGTGTGTGTGTGTGTGTGTGTGAGAGAGAGAGTGTGCGTGCATGCATGTGTGTGTGTGTGTGTGTGTGTGTGTGTGTGTGTGTGTGTGTGTGTGTGTGTGTGTGTGTGTGTGTGTGTGTGTGTGTGTGAGAGTGTGCGTGCCAGCAACTAATTGAAGAGTCAAAGCTAATTATCAGCTGCTTGTGGCAGAGGGGACGGATGTGAGTTACCACAGGATATGTGGCAGAGAGGGAATAGAAAGCATATCATAGGAAGGCATAAGATTATGCCCAAAGAATGCTAGAAAGATTATATATTGCTGTAAAGTCATCAGAAATGGTTTGTGTAAAAAAAATACTTGAAATAACCAGAAAGTTTTAAAAAAAACATTATGTGATGCAGGCATTATGGATCTGATTTGAAGCCAGTATTATGGATCTGATTTGAAGCCAGTATTATGGATCTGATTTGAAGCCAGCATTATGGATCTGATTTGAAGCCAGTATTATGGATCTGATTTGAAGCCAGTATTATGGATCTGATTTGAAGCCAGTATTATGGATCTGATTTGAAGCCAGTATTATGGATCTGATTTGAAGCCAGTATTATGGATCTGATTTGAAGCCAGCATTATGGATCTGATTTGAAGCCAGTATTATGGATCTGATTTGAAGCCAGTATTATGGATCTGATTTGAAGCCAGTATTATGGATCTGATTTGAAGCCAGTATTATGGATCTGATTTGAAGCCAGCATTATGGATCTGATTTGAAGCCAGTATTATGGATCTGATTTGAAGCCAGTATTATGGATCTGATTTGAAGCCAGTATTATGGATCTGATTTGAAGCCAGTATTATGGATCTGATTTGAAGCCAGCATTATGGATCTGATTTGAAGCCAGTATTATGGATCTGATTTGAAGCCAGCATTATGGATCTGATTTGAAGCCAGTATTATGGATCTGATTTGAAGCCAGTATTATGGATTTGATTTGAAGCCAGTATTATGGATCTGATTTGAAGCCAGCATTATGGATCTGATTTGAAGCCAGTATTATGGATCTGATTTGAAGCCAGCATTATGGATCTGATTTGAAGCCAGCATTATGGATCTGATTTGAAGCCAGTATTATGGATCTGATTTGAAGCCAGTATTATGGATCTGATTTGAAGCCAGTATTATGGATCTGATTTGAAGCCAGTATTATGGATCTGATTTGAAGCCAGTATTATGGATCTGATTTGAAGCAGGCATTATGGATCTGATTTGAAGCCAGCATTATGGATCTGATTTGAAGCCAGTATTATGGATCTGATTTGAAGCCAGTATTATGGATCTGATTTGAAGCCAGCATTATGGATCTGATTTGAAGCCAGTATTATGGATCTGATTTGAAGCCAGCATTATGGATCTGATTTGAAGCCAGTATTATGGATCTGATTTGAAGCCAGTATTATGGATCTGATTTGAAGCCAATATTATGGATCTGATTTGAAGCAGGCATTATGGATCTGATTTGAAGCCAGTATTATGGATCTGATTTGAAGCAGGCATTATGGATCTGATTTGAAGCCAGTATTATGGATCTGATTTGAAGCAGGCATTATGGATCTGATTTGAAGCCAGTATTATGGATCTGATTTGAAGCAGGCATTATGGATCTGATTTGAAGCCAGTATTATGGATCTGATTTGAAGCCAGTATTATGGATCTGATTTGAAGCCAGTATTATGGATCTGATTTGAAGCCAGTATTATGGATCTGATTTGAAGCCAGCATTATGGATCTGATTTGAAGCCAGTATTATGGATCTGATTTGAAGCCAGTATTATGGATCTGATTTGAAGCCAGTATTATGGATCTGATTTGAAGCCAGTATTATGGATCTGATTTGAAGCCAGCATTATGGATCTGATTTGAAGCCAGTATTATGGATCTGATTTGAAGCAGGCATTATGGATCTGATTTGAAGCCAGTATTATGGATCTGATTTGAAGCAGGCATTATGGATCTGATTTGAAGCCAGTATTATGGATCTGATTTGAAGCAGGCATTATGGATCTGATTTGAAGCCAGTATTATGGATCTGATTTGAAGCCAGTATTATGGATCTGATTTGAAGCCAGTATTATGGATCTGATTTGAAGCCAGTATTATGGATCTGATTTGAAGCCAGCATTATGGATCTGATTTGAAGCCAGTATTATGGATCTGATTTGAAGCCAGTATTATGGATCTGATTTGAAGCCAGTATTATGGATCTGATTTGAAGCCAGTATTATGGATCTGATTTGAAGCCAGTATTATGGATCTGATTTGAAGCCAGTATTATGGATCTGATTTGAAGCCAGTATTATGGATCTGATTTGAAGCCAGCATTATGGATCTGATTTGAAGCCAGTATTATGGATCTGATTTGAAGCCAGTATTATGGATCTGATTTGAAGCCAGTATTATGGATCTGATTTGAAGCCAGTATTATGGATCTGATTTGAAGCCAGTATTATGGATCTGATTTGAAGCCAGTATTATGGATCTGATTTGAAGCCAGTATTATGGATCTGATTTGAAGCCAGTATTATGGATCTGATTTGAAGCCAGCATTATGGATCTGATTTGAAGCCAGTATTATGGATCTGATTTGAAGCCAGTATTATGGATCTGATTTGAAGCCAGTATTATGGATCTGATTTGAAGCCAGTATTATGGATCTGATTTGAAGCCAGTATTATGGATCTGATTTGAAGCCAGCATTATGGATCTGATTTGAAGCCAGTATTATGGATCTGATTTGAAGCCAGTATTATGGATCTGATTTGAAGCCAGTATTATGGATCTGATTTGAAGCCAGTATTATGGATCTGATTTGAAGCCAGTATTATGGATCTGATTTGAAGCCAGTATTATGGATCTGATTTGAAGCCAGTATTATGGATCTGATTTGAAGCCAGTATTATGGATCTGATTTGAAGCCAGCATTATGGATCTGATTTGAAGCCAGTATTATGGATCTGATTTGAAGCCAGTATTATGGATCTGATTTGAAGCCAGTATTATGGATCTGATTTGAAGCCAGTATTATGGATCTGATTTGAAGCCAGTATTATGGATCTGATTTGAAGCCAGCATTATGGATCTGATTTGAAGCCAGTATTATGGATCTGATTTGAAGCCAGTATTATGGATCTGATTTGAAGCCAGTATTATGGATCTGATTTGAAGCCAGTATTATGGATCTGATTTGAAGCCAGTATTATGGATCTGATTTGAAGCCAGCATTATGGATCTGATTTGAAGCCAGTATTATGGATCTGATTTGAAGCCAGTATTATGGATCTGATTTGAAGCCAGTATTATGGATCTGATTTGAAGCCAGTATTATGGATCTGATTTGAAGCCAGTATTATGGATCTGATTTGAAGCCAGCATTATGGATCTGATTTGAAGCCAGCATTATGGATCTGATTTGAAGCCAGTATTATGGATCTGATTTGAAGCCAGTATTATGGATCTGATTTGAAGCCAGTATTATGGATCTGATTTGAAGCCAGTATTATGGATCTGATTTGAAGCCAGTATTATGGATCTGATTTGAAGCCAGTATTATGACAAATTGAGTCGACATTTAAATCAACATAGCATGAGAAGACTTTGCCTGTCAAATATATGAAATAGACAATGATGCTGAGCTCCTATCACACAACAATACTGTAGCCTACCAACGCCTTTGTTTTGCTTTGTTTGGTTGTCAATTAAGGTGTGCAGGGTGAATACGTGGTCTTTCGTACAGTAATTTGGTAAAAAGCCAATTCGACCTTTGCTTAGTACATTGTTTTCTCTGAAGAAATGTACAAGTCTGCTGTTAATGATAATGCAGAGGATTTTCCCAAGGTTGCTGTTGACGCAAATATCCCACAGTAGTTATTGGGGTCAAATGTGCATCCAATTTTGTGGATTGGGGTGATCAGTCCTTGGTTCCAAATATTGGGGAATAGCTGAGGATTACATTTACATTTACATTTAAGTCATTTAGCAGACGCTCTTATCCAGAGCGACTTACAAATTGGTGCATTCACCTTATGACATCCAGTGGAACAGCCACTTTACAATAGTGCATCTAAATCTTTTAAGGGGGGGGGGGTGAGAAGGATTACTTTATCCTATCCTAGGTATTCCTTAAAGAGGTGGGGTTTCAGGTGTCTCCGGAAGGTGGTGATTGACTCCGCTGTCCTGGCGTCGTGAGGGAGTTTGTTCCACCATTGGGGGGCCAGAGGGGCGAACAGTTTTGACTGGGCTGAGCGGGAACTGTACTTCCTCAGTGGTAGGGAGGCGAGCAGGCCAGAGGTGGATGAACGCAGTGCCCTTGTTACTTTTGAATGGGGGCTGTGAGGCTTTATGTAGGGAACAGTGTTCCATTTGGGAACGAGACAGAGTACAGGACACACCCCTCATAAGAAAACCCAGCTTTGGACAGCAGTCCTAGGTTCAAATAGTATTTGTTCTCCTTTCGGATGTTTTTAAGCGTTGGATTGAGACTGAATGCGGTGCCAGATGGGCAAGGTTTGAACTTGTCAGGCTATCCCATTGGTTGTACTGCAACCAGGCAAGCTCGATCAAGCGCAGCAAAAGCATTTGAAAAAAATAAATAAATAAATACTACCTGAACCCATGTCCGTTGGACAGACGCTTCGGCCAGCTGGGGGACAAAACTCCTCGCCAGTCAACTGAAAACAAGGATCAGGATGCAGCGACAGGGGGGTTTCGTTCCATTTCCTCGTCTGAACAGACACTCTGAGTTACTTTCTCATGTCAGCCAACACTCCAACAATGTCATTCGAATATCAGTAAAAGACAAACCTGATCATTTTAGCATGTTTGGCCGTTTACATATTTTCAAAAAACAACATGAGGTATCAATAAAGCACTGGAAGATAATGCTGAGGGGGGAAGATGGGAGACATCAGGATACAGGAGTCTAGCAGCAGCATACAGTGGCCTCCATGACTCTAAATCATATATGTACTGTTGCAATGAAATGTTGTGCTCAAGGGCACATCGACAGATTTTTCACCTTGTCAGCTCGGGTATTCGAATGTGCGTGTGTGTATGTGTTGCCAGGCTGGAACCTTAGTGGACGTTGGCTGGGAGACTCCCTGTGTTGCCAGGCTGGAACCTTAGTGGACGTTGGCTGGGAGACTCCCTGTGTTGCCAGGCTGGAACCTTAGTGGACGTTGGCTGGGAGACTCCCTGTGTTGCCAGGCTGGAACCTTAGTGGACGTTGGCTGGGAGACTCCCTGTGTTGCCAGGCTGGAACCTTAGTGGACGTTGGCTGAGAGACTCCCTGTGTTGCCAGGCTGGAACCTTAGTGGACGTTGGCTGGGAGACTCCCTGTGTTGCCAGGCTGGAACCTTAGTGGACGTTGGCTGGGAGACTCCCTGTGTTGCCAGGCTGGAACCTTAGTGGACGTTGGCTGGGAGACTCCCTGTGTTGCCATGCTGGAACCTTAGTGGACGTTGGCTGGGAGACTCCCTGTGTTGCCATGCTGGAACCTTAGTGGACGTTGGCTGGGAGACTCCCTGTGTTGCCAGGCTGGAACCTTAGTGGACGTTGGCTGTGAGACTCTCTGTGTTGCCAGGCTGGAACCTTAGTGGACGTTGGCTGGGAGACTCTCTGTGTTGCCAGGCTGGAACCTTAGTGGACGTTGGCTGGGAGACTCCCTGTGTTGCCAGGCTGGAACCTTAGTGGACGTTGGCTGGGAGACTCCCTGTGTTGCCAGGCTGGAACCTTAGTGGACGTTGGCTGGGAGACTCCCTGTGTTGCCAGGCTGGAACCTTAGTGGACGTTGGCTGGGAGACTCCCTGTGTTGCCAGGCTGGAACCTTAGTGGACGTTGGCTGGGAGACTCCCTGTGTTGTTAGGCTGGAACCTTAGTGGACGTTGGCTGGGAGACTCTCTGTGTTGTTAGGCTGGAACCTTAGTGGACGTTGGCTGGGAGACTCCCTGTGTTGCCAGGCTGGAACCTTAGTGGATGTTGGCTGGGAGACTCACTGTGTTGCCAGGCTGGAACCTTAGTGGATGTTGGCTGGGAGACTCCCTGTGTTGCCAGGCTGGAACCTTAGTGGACGTTGGCTGGGAGACTCCCTGTGTTGCCAGGCTGGAACCTTAGTGGACGTTGGCTGGGAGACTCACTGTGTTGCCAGGCTGGAACCTCAGTGGATGTTGGCTGGGAGACTCACTGTCATGTGTTGGAGGAGTGGAGGACTCAGCCATGTGTTGGAGGAGTGGAGGACTCTGTCATGTGTTGGAGGAGTGGAGGACTCTGTCATGTGTTGGAGGAGTGGAGGACTCAGCCATGTGTTGGAGGAGTGGAGGACTCTGCCATGTGTTGGAGGAGTGGAGGACTCTGTCATGTGTTGGAGGAGTGGAGGACTCTGTCATGTGTTGGAGGAGTGGAGGACTCTGTCATGTGTTGGAGGAGTGGAGGACTCTGTCATGTGTTGGAGGAGTGGAGGACTCTGTCATGTGTTGGAGGAGTGGAGGACTCTGCCATGTGTTGGAGGAGTGGAGGACTCTGCCATGTGTTGGAGGAGTGGAGGACTCTGTCACGTGTTGGAGGAGTGGAGGACTCTGTCACGTGTTGGAGGAGTGGAGGACTCTGTCATGTGTTGGAGCAGTGGAGGACTCTGTCATGTGTTGGAGGAGTGGAGGACTCTGTCATGTGTTGGAGGAGTGGAGGACTCAGCCATGTGTTGGAGGAGTGGAGGACTCTGTCATGTGTTGGAGGAGTGGAGGACTCTGTCATGTGTTGGAGGAGTGGAGGACTCTGCCATGTGTTGGAGGAGTGGAGGACTCAGCCATGTGTTGGAGGAGTGGAGGACTCTGTCATGTGTTGGAGGAGTGGAGGACTCTGCCATGTGTTGGAGGAGTGGAGGACTCAGCCATGTGTTGGAGGAGTGGAGGACTCAGCCATGTGTTGGAGGAGTGGAGGACTCTGTCATGTGTTGGAGGAGTGGAGGACTCTGCCATGTGTTGGAGGAGTGGAGGACTCTGTCATGTGTTGGAGGAGTGGAGGACTCAGCCATGTGTTGGAGGAGTGGAGGACTCTGCCATGTGTTGGAGGAGTGGAGGACTCTGTCATGTGTTGGAGGAGTGGAGGACTCTGTCATGTGTTGGAGGAGTGGAGGACTCTGCCATGTGTTGGAGGAGTGGAGGACTCTGCCATGTGTTGGAGGAGTGGAGGACTCTGTCATGTGTTGGAGGAGTGGAGGACTCTGTCATGTGTTTGGAGGACTCTGTCATGTGTTGGAGGAGTGGAGGACTCTGTCATGTGTTGGAGGAGTGGAGGACTCTGTCATGTGTTGGAGGAGTGGAGGACTCTGCCATGTGTTGGAGGAGTGGAGGACTCTGTCATGTGTTGGAGGAGTGGAGGACTCTGTCATGTGTTGGAGGAGTGGAGGACTCTGCCATGTGTTGGAGGAGTGGAGGACTCTGCCATGTGTTGGAGGAGTGGAGGACTCTGCCATGTGTTGGAGGAGTGGAGGACTCTGCCATGTGTTGGAGGAGTGGAGGACTCAGCCATGTGTTGGAGGAGTGGAGGACTCTGCCATGTGTTGGAGGAGTGGAGGACTCTGCCATGTGTTGGAGGAGTGGAGGACTCTGCCATGTGTTGGAGGAGTGGAGGACTCTGTCATGTGTTGGAGGAGTGGAGGACTCTGTCATGTGTTGGAGGAGTGGAGGACTCTGCCATGTGTTGGAGGAGTGGAGGACTCTGTCATGTGTTGGAGGAGTGGAGGACTCTGCCATGTGTTGGAGGAGTGGAGGACTCTGTCATGTGTTGGAGGAGTGGAGGACTCTGTCATGTGTTGGAGGAGTGGAGGACTCTGTCATGTGTTGGAGGAGTGGAGGACTCTGCCATGTGTTGGAGGAGTGGAGGACTCTGTCATGTGTTGGAGGAGTGGAGGACTCTGCCATGTGTTGGAGGAGTGGAGGACTCTGCCATGTGTTGGAGGAGTGGAGGACTCTGTCATGTGTTGGAGGAGTGGAGGACTCTGCCATGTGTTGGAGGAGTGGAGGACTCTGCCATGTGTTGGAGGAGTGGAGGACTCTGTCATGTGTTGGAGGAGTGGAGGACTCTGCCATGTGTTGGAGGAGTGGAGGACTCTGTCATGTGTTGGAGGAGTGGAGGACTCTGCCATGTGTTGGAGGAGTGGAGGACTCTGTCACGTGTTGGAGGAGTGGAGGACTCTGCCACGTGTTGGAGGAGTGGAGGACTCTGTCACGTGTTGGAGGAGTGGAGGACTCTGCCACGTGTTGGAGGAGTGGAGGACTCTGCCATGTGTTGGAGGAGTGGAGGACTCAGCCATGTGTTGGAGGAGTGGAGGACTCTGTCATGTGTTGGAGGAGTGGAGGACTCAGCCATGTGTTGGAGGAGTGGAGGACTCTGCCATGTGTTGGAGGAGTGGAGGACTCAGCCATGTGTTGGAGGAGTGGAGGACTCTGCCATGTGTTGGAGGAGTGGAGGACTCTGCCATGTGTTGGAGGAGTGGAGGACTCAGCCATGTGTTGGAGGAGTGGAGGACTCTGCCATGTGTTGGAGGAGTGGAGGACTCTGCCATGTGTTGGAGGAGTGGAGGACTCTGCCATGTGTTGGAGGAGTGGAGGACTCAGCCATGTGTTGGAGGAGTGGAGGACTCTGCCATGTGTTGGAGGAGTGGAGGACTCTGCCATGTGTTGGAGGAGGAGGACTCTGCCATGTGTTCTTTCTCTTTTGGGGGTTGAGTGCATCGTGGAAGTAGGTCAGAGAAGGAAATAAATGGCAGTAGAGGGAAGGAGGGAAGAAAAGACCTGTGCTGATGAAGGGGGTGGAATATTTTGGTCTGGGACCAATTGAGAAGTATGGCAGCTCCTTCCTGTATTACCCTTTAACAGAGGAGAGCGATGGGAAGACAGAGAGAGAGGAGGGGGAGCTGGAGAGATAGAGAGGTGGGAGACTGTAGGGGGGGTAGTGTGAGAGGAGTCGTACAGAGATATACAGCATATTCCCTTTCACTGTTCCTGTCATGACAGTAGCCTGGTTTCATGACAGTAGCCTGGTTTCATGACAGTAGCCTGGTTTCATGCGAGTAGCCTGGTTTCATGCGAGTAGCCTGGTTTCATGACAGTTGCCTGGTTTCATGACAGTAGCCTGGTTTCATGACAGTTGCCTGGTTTCATGACAGTAGCCTGGTTTCATGACAGTAGCCTGGTTTCATGCGAGTAGCCTGGTTTCATGACAGTAGCCTGGTTTCATGACAGTAGCCTGGTTTCATGACAGTAGCCTGGTTTCACGACAGTAGCCTGGTTTCATGACAGTAGCCTGGTTTCATGACAGTAGCCTGGTTTCACGACAGTAGCCTGGTTTCACGACAGTAGCCTGGTTTCATGACAGTAGCCTGGTTTCATGACAGTAGCCTGGTTTCATGCCAGTAGCCTGGTTTCATGCCAGTAGCCTGGTTTCATGCCAGTAGCCTGGTTTCATGACAGTAGCCTGGTTTCATGACAGTTGCCTGGTTTCATGACAGTAGCCTGGTTTCATGACAGTAGCCTGGTTTCATGCCAGTAGCCTGGTTTCATGACAGTAGCCTGGCTGGTTTCATGACAGTAGCCTGGTTTCATGACAGTAGCCTGGTTGCATGACAGTAGCCTGGTTGCATGACAGTAGCCTGGTTTCAGCCATTTTGCAGACATTCTTATCCAGAACGATTTACTGTACAGTGGGTTACATTCAATACAAATCACAGACACCTCTGCCTTTTAATTAATGCCAGAACAGTTATACTTCAGACCAAGTCATATCTATAGTAAACATTCAGAACGATTTACTGTGCTGTACATTCAATCAATCAAAGTAGCAGTGCCATACATAGTGTACTGACCTAATACCTAACAGTTATACTTCAGGAAGAACCTGATACCCAGCCGTATCTACAGTAAACATGCAGAAGTTCTTATAGGGACTGACTCTCTGACTGTACTAGTAGTACTGTATGTACACTACCGTTCAAAAGTTTGTAAAGTTTTATAAATGTCCTTGTGATAGTCCGGTGGTCATTCGATGAATTGGGAGTCTGGAGTCTCTGACATTTTTATGAGCTTTCCTCTGACACCGTCTATTGTATAGGTCCTGGATGGCAGGAAGCTTGGCCCCAGTGATGTAGTGGGCCGTACGCGCTACCCTCTGTAGTGCCTTACAGTCAGATGTCAAAGCAGTTGCCATAACAGGCGGTGATGCAACCGGTCAGGATGCTCCCGATGGTGCAGCTGTAGAACTTTTGAGGATCTGGAGACCTATGCCAAATCTTTTCAGTCTCCTGAGGGTGAAACAGTTTTGTTGTGCCCTCTTCACGACTGTCTTGGTGTGTTTGGACCATGATAGATTCGTTGGTGATGTGGACACCAAGGAACTTGAAACTCTCGACTCTCTCCATTACATCCCGTTGATGTTAATGGGGGCATGTTCGGCACGTCTTTTCCTGTAGTCCACGATCAGCTCCTTTGTCTTGCTCACATTGAGGTTGTTGTCTTGGCACCACACTAACAGTTCTCTGACCTCCTTCCTGTAGGCTGTCTCATCGTTGTCGGTGATCAGGCCTACCACTGTTGTGTCGTCTGCAAACTTAATTATGATGTTGGAGTCTTGTTTGGCCATTCAGCCGTGGGTGAACAGGGAGTACAGGCGACTAGTCATGCACCCCTGAGTGGCCCCAGTGTTGAGGATCAACATGGCAGATGTGTTGTTACCTACCCTCACCACCTGGGGGCGGCCTGTCAGGAAGTCCAGGATCCAGTTTCAGAGGGAGGTGTTTAGTCCCAGGGTCCTTAGCTTAGTGATGAGCTTCATGGGCACAATGGTGAACGCTGAGCTGTAGTCAATGAACAGCATTCTCACGTAGGTGTTCCTTTTGTCCAGGTGGGAAAGGGCAGTGTGGAGTGCGATTGAGATTACATCATCTGTGGATCTGTTGGGGCGGTATGCAAATTGGAATGGGTCTAGGGTTTCTGGGATAATGGTGTTGATGTGAGCCATTACCAGCCTTTCAAAGCACTTCATAATATATATAATATATGCCATTTAGCAGACGCTTTTATCCAAAGCGACTTACAGTCATGTGTGCATACATTCTACGTATGGGTGGTCCCGGGAATCGAACCCACTACCCTGGCGTTACAAGCACCATGCTCTACCAACTGAGCTACAGACGTGAGTGCTACGGAGCCGTAATCATTTAGGCAGGTTACCTTCGCTCTCTTGGGCACAGGGACTATGATGGTCTGCTTAAAACATGTAGGTATTACAGATTCAGTCAGGGAGAGGTTGAAAATATCAGTGAAGACACTTGCCAGTTGGTCCGCTCATGCTTTGAGTACACGTCCTGGTAATCCGTCTGGTCCTGCGGCTTTGTGAATGTTGATCTGTTTAAATATCTTGCTCACATCGGCTACCGAGAGCGTTATCACACAGTCACCCAGAAGCGAGCATAACATGCATTTAGCTCCACTAGTAGGGTCGCGTCACTGGGCAGCTCGCGTCTGGGTTTCCCTTTGTAGTCCGTAATAGTTTTCAAGCTCTGCCACATCCGACAAGCGTCAGAGCCGGTGTAGTATGATTCAATCTGAATCCCGTATTGACGCTTTGGTGGTTTGATGGTTCATCTGAGGGCATATCAGGATTTCTTATAGGCGTCCGAATTAGTGTCCCGCTCTTTGAAAGTGGCATCTCCAGCCTTTAGCTCGATGTGGATGTTGCCTGTAATCCATGGCTTCTGGTTGGGGTATGTACGTACGGTCACTGTGGGGACGTCGTCGTCGATGCACTTATTGACGAAGCCGATGACTGAGGTGGTAAACTCCTCAGTGCCATTGGATGAATCCCTGAACATATTCCAGTCTGTGCTAGAAAAACAGTCCTGTTGCGTAGCAACCACATCCTCTGACCACTTCCGTATTGAGCGAATCACTGGTACTCCCTGTTTTAGTTTTGGCTTGTACGCAGGAATCAGGGGGATAGTATTATGGTCAGATTTGCCAAATGGAGGGTTGAGGTAAAGCTTTGTACGCATCTGTGTGTGTGGAGTAAAGGAGGTCCAGAGTTTTTTCCCCCGCTGGTTGCACATGTGACATGCTGGTAGAAATGAAGTGAAACGGATTTAAGTTTCCCTGCATTAAAGTCCCGGCCACTAGGAGCGCCGCCTCTGGATGAGCGTTTTGTTGTTTGCTTATGGCCTTATACAGCTCATTGAGTGTGGTCTTAGTGCCGGCGTCGGTTTGTGGTGGTAAATAGATCACTATGAATGATATAGATGAGAACTCAGTTGTGCACCGGGGCCTCTCACTCCTCTTTCTATTCTGATCTACAGCTTATCATAAGGTATTCAGGCAAGCAATAACTTCTTTATTATTATACACACACACCCCCCCCGCCCCTCTTCTTACCAAACGTAGCTGCTCTGTCCTGCCGATGCACAGAGAAGCCAGCCAGCTCTATATTATCTGCGTCGTCATCCAGTCACGTCTTGGTGAAACATAAGATATTACAGATTTTAATGTCCCTTTGGTAGGATAGTCTTAATAGTACATCGTCCAGTTTGTTTTTTCAAAGATTAAAGTTGGCTATTAAAACGGAGGGTTGTGGTACTTTTTAATTAGTGCTACAGGGTGCAAATTTACAAGCGGCAACGGTGAGAGACTTGTTTCTGGAAAGGTGGATTTTAAAAAGTAGAAGCTCGAATTGTTTGGGCACAGACCTGGATAGCATGACAGAACTCTGCAGGCTATCTCTGCAGTAGATTGGGCACAGACCTGGATAGTATGACAGAACTCTGCAGGCTGTCTCTGCAGTAGATTGGGCACAGACCTGGATAGTATGACAGAACTCTGCAGGCTGTCTCTGCAGTAGATTGGGCACAGACCTGGATAGTAAGACAGAACTCTGCAGGCTCTCTGCAGTAGATTGGTCACAGACCTGGATAGCATGACAGAACTCTGCAGGCTATCTCTGCAGTAGATTGGTCACAGACCTGGATAGCATGACAGAACTCTGCAGGCTATCTCTGCAGTAGATTGGTCACAGACCTGGATAGCATGACAGAACTCTGTAGGCTATCTCTGCAGTAGATTGGTCACAGACCTGGATAGTATGACAGAACTCTGCAGGCTATCTCTGCAGTAGATTGGTCACAGACCTGGATAGTATGACAGAACTCTGCAGGCTGTCTCTGCAGTAGATTGGGCACAGACCTGGATAGCATGACAGAACTCTGCAGGCTGTCTCTGCAGTAGATTGGGCACAGACCTGGATAGCATGACAGAACTCTGCAGGCTATCTCTGCAGTAGATTGGGCACAGACCTGGATAGTAAGACAGAACTCTGCAGGCTCTCTGCAGTAGATTGGGCACAGACCTGGATAGCATGACAGAACTCTGCAGGCTGTCTCTGCAGTAGATTGGGCACAGACCTGGATAGCATGACAGAACTCTGCAGGCTCTCTCTGCAGTAGATTGGGCACAGACCTGGATAGCATGACAGAACTCTGCAGGCTATCTCTGCAGTAGATTGGGCACAGACCTGGATAGCATGACAGAACTCTGCAGGCTATCTCTGCAGTAGATTGGGCACAGACCTGGATAGCATGACAGAACTCTGCAGGCTGTCTCTGCAGTAGATTGGGCACAGACCTGGATAGCATGACAGAACTCTGCAGGCTATCTCTGCAGTAGATTGGGCACAGACCTGGATAGCATGACAGAACTCTGCAGGCTATCTCTGCAGTAGATTGGGCACAGACCTGGATAGCATGACAGAACTCTGCAGGCTATCTCTGCAGTAGATTGGGCACAGACCTGGATAGCATGACAGAACTCTGTAGGCTATCTCTGCAGTAGATTGGGCACAGACCTGGATAGTAGGACAGAACTCTGCAGGCTAACTCTGCAGTAGATTGGGTACAGACCTGGATAGTATGACAGAACTCTGCAGGCTCTCTCTGCAGTAGATTGGGTACAGACCTGGATAGCAGGACAGAACTCTGCAGGCTGTCTCTGCAGTAGATTGGGCACAGACCTGGATAGTATGACAGAACTCTGAAGGCCTGTCTCTGCAGTAGATTGTGCACAGACCTGGATAGTATGACAGAACTCTGCAGGCTATCTCTGCAGTAGATTGGGTACAGACCTGGATAGTATGACAACTCTGCAGGCTGTCTCTGCAGTAGATTGGGCACAGACCTGGATAGTATGACAGAACTCTGCAGGCTATCTCTGCAGTAGATTGGGCACAGACCTGGATAGCATGACAGAACTCTGCAGGCTATCTCTGCAGTAGATTGGGCACAGACCTGGATAGCATGACAGAACTCTGCAGGCTATCTCTGCAGTAGATTGGGCACAGACCTGGATAGCATGACAGAACTCTGCAGGCTATCTCTGCAGTAGATTGGGCACAGACCTGGATAGCATGACAGAACTCTGCAGGCTCTCTCTGCAGTAGATTGGGCACAGACCTGGATAGCATGACAGAACTCTGCAGGCTATCTCTGCAGTAGATTGGTCACAGACCTGGATAGCATGACAGAACTCTGCAGGCTATCTCTGCAGTAGATTGGTCACAGACCTGGATAGCATGACAGAACTCTGCAGGCTGTCTCTGCAGTAGATTGGTCACAGACCTGGATAGCATGACAGAACTCTGTAGGCTATCTCTGCAGTAGATTGGTCACAGACCTGGATAGCATGACAGAACTCTGTAGGCTATCTCTGCAGTAGATTGGTCACAGACCTGGATAGTAAGACAGAACTCTGCAGGCTGTCTCTGCAGTAGATTGGTCACAGACCTGGATAGTATGACAGAACTCTGCAGGCTATCTCTGCAGTAGATTGGGCACAGACCTGGATAGTATGACAGAACTCTGCAGGCTATCTCTGCAGTAGATTGGGCACAGACCTGGATAGTATGACAGAACTCTGTAGGCTATCTCTGCAGTAGATTGGGCACAGACCTGGATAGCATGACAGAACTCTGTAGGCTATCTCTGCAGTAGATTGGGCACAGACCTGGATAGCATGACAGAACTCTGCAGGCTATCTCTGCAGTAGATTGGGCACAGACCTGGATAGCATGACAGAACTCTGCAGGCTATCTCTGCAGTAGATTGGGCACAGACCTGGATAGCATGACAGAACTCTGCAGGCTATCTCTGCAGTAGATTGGGCACAGACCTGGATAGCATGACAGAACTCTGCAGGCTATCTCTGCAGTAGATTGGGCACAGACCTGGATAGTATGACAGAACTCTGCAGGCTATCTCTGCAGTAGATTGGGCACAGACCTGGATAGCATGACAGAACTCTGCAGGCTATCTCTGCAGTAGATTGGGCACAGACCTGGATAGCATGACAGAACTCTGCAGGCTATCTCTGCAGTAGATTGGGCACAGACCTGGATAGCATGACAGAACTCTGCAGGCTATCTCTGCAGTAGATTGGGCACAGACCTGGATAGCATGACAGAACTCTGCAGGCTATCTCTGCAGTAGATTGGGCACAGACCTGGATAGCATGACAGAACTCTGCAGGCTATCTCTGCAGTAGATTGGGCACAGACCTGGATAGCATGACAGAACTCTGCAGGCTATCTCTGCAGTAGATTGGGCACAGACCTGGATAGCATGACAGAACTCTGCAGGCTATCTCTGCAGTAGGTTGGGCACAGACCTGGATAGCATGACAGAACTCTGCAGGCTATCTCTGCAGTAGGTTGGGCACAGACCTGGATAGCATGACAGAACTCTGCAGGCTGTCTCTGCAGTAGGTTGGGCACAGACCTGGATAGCATGACAGAACTCTGCAGGCTGTCTCTGCAGTAGGTTGGGCACAGACCTGGATAGCATGACAGAACTCTGCAGGCTATCTCTGCAGTAGGTTGGGCACAGACCTGGATAGCATGACAGAACTCTGCAGGCTGTCTCTGCAGTAGGTTGGGCACAGACCTGGATAGCATGACAGAACTCTGCAGGCTATCTCTGCAGTAGATTGGGCACAGACCTGGATAATATGACAGAACTCTGAAGGCTATCTCTGCAGTAGATTGGGCACAGACCTGGATAGTAGGACAGAACTCTGCAGGCTATCTCTGCAGTAGATTGGGCACAGACCTGGATAGCATGACAGAACTCTGCAGGCTATCTATGCAGTAGATTGGGCACAGACCTGGATAGTAAGACAGAACTCTGCAGGCTGTCTCTGCAGTAGATTGGGCACAGACCTGGATAGCATGACAGAACTCTGCAGGCTATCTCTGCAGTAGATTGGGCACAGACCTGGATAGCATGACAGAACTCTGCAGGCTATCTCTGCAGTAGATTGGGCACAGACCTGGATAGCATGACAGAACTCTGCAGGCTGTCTCTGCAGTAGATTGGGCACAGACCTGGATAGCATGACAGAACTCTGCAGGCTATCTCTGCAGTAGATTGGGCACAGACCTGGATAGCATGACAGAACTCTGCAGGCTATCTCTGCAGTAGATTGGGCACAGACCTGGATAGCATGACAGAACTCTGCAGGCTATCTCTGCAGTAGATTGGGCACAGACCTGGATAGCATGACAGAACTCTGTAGGCTATCTCTGCAGTAGATTGGGCACAGACCTGGATAGTATGACAGAACTCTGCAGGCTAACTCTGCAGTAGATTGGGCACAGACCTGGATAGTAAGACAGAACTCTGCAGGCTCTCTCTGCAGTAGATTGGGCACAGACCTGGATAGCATGACAGAACTCTGCAGGCTATCTCTGCAGTAGATTGGGCACAGACCTGGATAGTATGACAGAACTCTGCAGGCTATCTCTGCAGTAGATTGGGCACAGACCTGGATAGTATGACAGAACTCTGCAGGCTATCTCTGCAGTAGATTGGGCACAGACCTGGATAGTATGACAGAACTCTGCAGGCTCTCTCTGCAGTAGATTGGGCACAGACCTGGATAGTATGACAGAACTCTGCAGGCTATCTCTGCAGTAGATTGGGCACAGACCTGGATAGCATGACAGAACTCTGCAGGCTATCTCTGCAGTAGATTGGGCACAGACCTGGATAGCATGACAGAACTCTGCAGGCTATCTCTGCAGTAGATTGGGCACAGACCTGGATAGCATGACAGAACTCTGCAGGCTATCTCTGCAGTAGGTTGGGCACAGACCTGGATAGCATGACAGAACTCTGCAGGCTGTCTCTGCAGTAGGTTGGGCACAGACCTGGATAGCATGACAGAACTCTGCAGGCTATCTCTGCAGTAGATTGGGCACAGACCTGGATAATATGACAGAACTCTGCAGGCTATCTCTGCAGTAGATTGGGCACAGACCTGGATAGTAGGACAGAACTCTGCAGGCTATCTCTGCAGTAGATTGGGCACAGACCTGGATAGCATGACAGAACTCTGCAGGCTATCTATGCAGTAGATTGGGCACAGACCTGGATAGTATGACAGAACTCTGCAGGCTCTCTCTGCAGTAGATTGGGCACAGACCTGGATAGCATGACAGAACTCTGCAGGCTATCTCTGCAGTAGATTGGGCACAGACCTGGATAGCATGACAGAACTCTGCAGGCTATCTCTGCAGTAGATTGGGCACAGACCTGGATAGCATGACAGAACTCTGCAGGCTGTCTCTGCAGTAGATTGGGCACAGACCTGGATAGCATGACAGAACTCTGCAGGCTATCTCTGCAGTAGATTGGGCACAGACCTGGATAGCATGACAGAACTCTGCAGGCTATCTCTGCAGTAGATTGGGCACAGACCTGGATAGCATGACAGAACTCTGCAGGCTATCTCTGCAGTAGATTGGGCACAGACCTGGATAGCATGACAGAACTCTGCAGGCTATCTCTGCAGTAGATTGGGCACAGACCTGGATAGTAGGACAGAACTCTGCAGGCTATCTCTGCAGTAGATTGGGCACAGACCTGGATAGTAAGACAGAACTCTGCAGGCTCTCTGCAGTAGATTGGGCACAGACCTGGATAGCATGACAGAGCTCTGCCGGCTAACTCTGCAGTAGATTGGGCACTGACCTGGATAGTCTGCAGAGTTCTGTCATGCTATCTCTGCAGTAGATTGGGTACAGACCTGGATAGCATGACAGAGCTCTGCCGGCTATCTCTGCAGTAGATTGGGCACAGACCTGGATAGCATGACAGAACTCTGCAGGCTCTCTCTGCAGTAGATTGGGTACAGACCTGGATAGTAAGACAGAACTCTGCAGGCTATCTCTGCAGTAGATTGGGTACAGACCTGGAAAGCATGACAGAGCTCTGCAGGCTATCTCTGCAGTAGATTGGGCACAGACCTGGATAGCATGACAGAACTCTGCAGGCTATCTCTGCAGTAGATTGGGCACAGACCTGGATAGCATGACAGAACTCTGCAGGCTATCTCTGCAGTAGATTGGGCACAGACCTGGATAGCATGACAGAACTCTGCAGGCTATCTCTGCAGTAGATTGGGCACAGACCTGGATAGCATGACAGAACTCTGCAGGCTATCTCTGCAGTAGATTGGGCACAGACCTGGATAGCATGACAGAACTCTGCAGGCTGTCTCTGCAGTAGATTGGTCACAGACCTGGATAGCATGACAGAACTCTGCAGGCTCTCTCTGCAGTAGATTGGGCACAGACCTGGATAGCATGACAGAACTCTGCAGGCTATCTCTGCAGTAGATTGGGCACAGACCTGGATAGTATGACAGAACTCTGCAGGCTATCTCTGCAGTAGATTGGGCACAGACCTGGATAGTATGACAGAACTCTGCAGGCTATCTCTGCAGTAGATTGGGCACAGACCTGGATAGTATGACAGAACTCTGCAGGCTATCTCTGCAGTAGATTGGGCACAGACCTGGATAGTATGACAGAACTCTGTAGGCTATCTCTGCAGTAGATTGGGCACAGACCTGGATAGCATGACAGAACTCTGTAGGCTATCTCTGCAGTAGACAGACCTGGATAGCATGACAGAACTCTGCAGGCTATCTCTGCAGTAGGTTGGGCACAGACCTGGATAGCATGACAGAACTCTGCAGGCTGTCTCTGCAGTAGGTTGGGCACAGACCTGGATAGCATGACAGAACTCTGCAGGCTGTCTCTGCAGTAGGTTGGGCACAGACCTGGATAGCATGACAGAACTCTGCAGGCTATCTCTGCAGTAGGTTGGGCACAGACCTGGATAGCATGACAGAACTCTGCAGGCTGTCTCTGCAGTAGGTTGGGCACAGACCTGGATAGCATGACAGAACTCTGCAGGCTATCTCTGCAGTAGATTGGGCACAGACCTGGATAATATGACAGAACTCTGAAGGCTATCTCTGCAGTAGATTGGGCACAGACCTGGATAGTAGGACAGAACTCTGCAGGCTATCTCTGCAGTAGATTGGGCACAGACCTGGATAGCATGACAGAACTCTGCAGGCTATCTATGCAGTAGATTGGGCACAGACCTGGATAGTATGACAGAACTCTGCAGGCTCTCTCTGCAGTAGATTGGGCACAGACCTGGATAGCATGACAGAACTCTGCAGGCTATCTCTGCAGTAGTGGGCACAGACCTGGATAGCATGACAGAACTCTGCAGGCTATCTCTGCAGTAGATTGGGCACAGACCTGGATAGTATGACAGAACTCTGCAGGCTATCTCTGCAGTAGATTGGGCACAGACCTGGATAGCATGACAGAACTCTGCAGGCTATCTCTGCAGTAGATTGGGCACAGACCTGGATAGTATGACAGAACTCTGCAGGCTATCTCTGCAGTAGATTGGGCACAGACCTGGATAGCATGACAGAACTCTGCAGGCTATCTCTGCAGTAGATTGGGCACAGACCTGGATAGCATGACAGAACTCTGCAGGCTATCTCTGCAGTAGATTGGGCACAGACCTGGATAGCATGACAGAACTCTGCAGGCTATCTCTGCAGTAGATTGGGCACAGACCTGGATAGCATGACAGAACTCTGCAGGCTATCTCTGCAGTATATTGCAACTGCGCCCCCTTTGGCAGTTCTATCTTGTCTGAAAATGTTGTATTTGGGGATTGACTTCCTAAGCCAGGATTCAGACATGGCAAGGACATCAGGGTTGGCGGAGTGTGCTAAAACTGTGAATAAAACTTAGGGAGGAGGCTTCTGATGTTAACATGCATGAAATCAAGGCTTTTACAGTTACAGAAGTCAACAAATGAGAGCGCCTGGGGAATAGGTGTGCTGCTGGAGGCTACAGGGCCTGGGTTAACCTCTACATCAGCAGAGGAACAGAGGAGGAGTAGGATAAGGGTACGGCTAAAAGCTATAAGAACTGGTCGCCTAGTGCATTGGGAACAGAGAATAAAAGGAGCAGGTTTCTGTGTGTGGTAGAATAGATTCAGGGCATAATGTACAGACAAGGGTATGGTAGGATGTGAGTACAGTGAAGGTAAACCTAGGCATTGAGTGATGATGAGAGAGGTTTTGTCTCCAGAGGCACCAGTTAAGCCAGGTGAGGTCTCCGTATGTGTGGAGGGTGGGACAAAAGAGCTATCTAAGGCATGTTGGGCAGGGCTGGGGGCTCTACAGTGAAATAAAACAATAATCACTAACCAAAACAGCAGTAGATAAGGCATATTGACATTAGGGAGAGGCATGTGTAGCCGAATGATCATAGGGTCCAATGAGTAGCAATAGGTGAGTCAGAGAGCCGTTCGGTAGTCGCTACTACGCTAGGCAAGCTGGAGACACGGCGATTCAGAAAGCTAGCGGGCCGGGGCCTGCAGATGGGTCTTCGGCAACGTCGCAACGGAAAAGCCTGTTGAAACCACCTCGGATGATTACGTCGGCAGACCAGCCGTGATGGATCGGCGGGGCTACTAGCAGTGGCTAACTGAATACTAGCTAGTTAGCTGGCTAGCTTCCGATGGGGGTTCCGGTTATAAAGTATAAAAATAGCAGCTCCATACCACATTGGGTGAGGCTGGTTGCAGTAGAGTATACTCAGTCCATAGATGGAAAATTAGATTAAAATATATACAAAACTATACAAAAACAACGAGGAAAACGATTATTTACACGGGACAAGACAAACACACGTCTGACTGCTGCGCCATCTTGGATACATAGATCCCCTCCCCCCTTTGTTTTTACAATGCCTCTACTCACTGTTTATTATCTATGCATATTCACTTTACAAATTAGCTCGACTAGCCTGTACCCCCACACATTGACTCGGTACCGGTACCCCCTGTATATAGCCTCCACATTGACTCGGTACCGGTACTCCCTGTATATAGCCTCCACATTGACTCTGTACCGGTACCCCCTGTATATAGCCTCCACATTGACTCGGTACCGGTACCCCCTGTATATAGCCTCCACATTGACTCGGTACCGGTACCCCCTGTATATAGCCTCCACATTGACTCGGTACCGGTACCCCCTGTATATAGCCTCCACATTGACTCGTTACTTTTTCGGTACCCCCTGTATATAGCCTGTAACATTGACTCAACCAGGATTACCCCCTGTATATAGCCTCCACATTGACTTTATTTGTACCCCCAGTATATAGCCTCCCATTGACTTGACCGGTACCCCCTGTATATAGCCTCCACATTGAGCTCAGGTGCCCCCTGTATATAGCCTCCACATTGACTCTGTACCGGTACCCCTGTTTATAGCCTCCACATTGACTCTGTACCGGTACCCCCTGTATATAGCCTCCACATTGACTCTGTACCGGTACCCCTGTATATAGCCTCCACATTGACTCGGTATTAAAGGTCCCCTGTATATAGCCTCCACATTGACTCGGTACCGGTCCCCTGTATATAGCCTCCACATTGACTCGGTACCGGTACCCCCTGTATATAGCCTCCACATTGACTCGGTACCGGTACCCCCTGTATATAGCCTCCACATTGACTCGGTACCGGTACCCCCTGTATATAGCCTCGTTATTGTAATTTTCTTGTTACTTTTTCATTTCATTTTATTTGGTGAATATTTTCTGAACATTATTTCTTGAACTGCATTGTTGATTGAGTGCTTGTAAGTAACCGTTTCATGGTGAGGTCTACACCTGTTGTATTCGGCGCATGAAACAAATACAATTTGATTTGATTTGAAATATTGAGCTCAGGATGCACTCCTGTTTCCATTGATCATCCTTAAGATTTTTCTACAACTGGATTGGAGTCCATCTGTGGTAAATTCAATTGATTGGACATTGTTTGGAAAGGCACAGTTGACAGTGCATGTCAGAGCAAAAACCAAGCCATGAGATCAAAGATCATCGTAGAGTTCCGAGACAGGATTGTGTCGAGGCACAGACCTGGGGAAAGGTACCAAAATATTTCTGCAGTATTAAAGGTCCCCAAGAATGTAGTGGCCTCCATCGTTCTTAAATGGAAGAAGTTTGGAACCACCAAGACTCTCCCTAGTGCTGTCCGCCTGGCCAAACTGAGCAATCGGGGGATAGGGCCTTGGTCAGGGAGGTAATGTTTTGCAGCGGCAGGGCCTGGGAGACTAGTCAGGATCGAGGGAAAGATGAACGGAGCAAAGTACAGAGAGATACTCAATGAAAGCCTGCTCCACAGCACTCAGGACCTCAAGCTGGGGCAAAGGTTCACCTTCCAAAAGGACAACAACCCTAAGCACACAGAAAGACACAACGCAGGAGTGGCTTCGGGACAAGTCTCTGAATGTCCTTGAGTGGCCCAGCCAGAGCCCGGACTTGAACCCGATCTAACATCTCTGGAGAGACCTGAAAATAGCTGTGCAGCGACGCTCCCCATCCAACCTGACAGAGCTTGTGAGGACCTGCAGAGAAGAATGGGAGAAACTTCCCAAAACCAGGTGTTCCAAGCTTGTAGCGTCATTACCCAAGAAGACTAGAGGCTGTAATCGCTGTAAAATGTGCTTCAACACAGGGTCTGAATACTTTTTAAATTTTATTTTACCTTTATTTAACCAGGCAAGTCAGTTAAGAACAAATTCTTATTTTTCAATGACGGCCTAGGAACAGCGGGTTAACTGCCTGTTCAGGGGCAGAACGACAGATTTGTACCTTGTCAGCTCGGGGGTTTGAACTTGCAACCTTCCGGTTACTAGTCCAACGCTCTAACCACTGGGCTACCCTTGTCTCCCCCCAAAATGTGTTATTTAATCCATTTTATAATTTAGGCTGTAATCTCACAAAATGTGGAAACAGGTCAAGGTGTCTGAATACTTTCCCGAATACGCCATCTGTTGTTTTGAATGCTGGGTCTTGTCTCCATTTCTGTTGTTTTGAATGCTGGGTCTTGTCTCCATTTCTGTTGTTTTGAATGCTGGGTCTTGTCTCCATTTCTGTTGTTTTGAATGCTGGGTCTTGTCTCCATTTCTGTTGTTTTGAATGCTGGGTCTTGTCTCCATTTCTGTTGTTTTGAATGCTGGGTCTTGTCTCCATTTCTGTTGTTTTGAATGCTGGGTCTTGTCTCCATTTCTGTTGTTTTGAATGCTGGGTCTTGTCTCCATTTCTGTTGTTTTGAATGCTGGGTCTTGTCTCCATTTCTGTTGTTTTGAATGCTGGGTCTTGTCTCCATTTGTGTTGTTTTGAATGCTGGGTCTTGTCTCCATTTGTGTTGTTTTGAATGCTGGGTCTTGTCTCCATTTCTGTTGTTTTGAATGCTGGGTCTTGTCTCCATTTCTGGAAGTGTCCCACAAAACCCAAAGTGTTCTTGAACTTCTTTCACCTTGTAATTACGTTCTGAGATGGTTTACAACAAACATAATGTTATAGTGTCGTAATGGTTTAACCATCTGTCTCCAAAATATCCATGGTCATTGTGACTAACGTGACAAAACTTCACAGAGAAAAGGCTTCAACATTTTCCTCTTTTTCAGCATCTTTTACCTACTGTACTCAATACTTTACATGTACTCAATACTTTACCTGTACTCAATACTTTACCTGTACTCAATACTTTACCTGTACTCAATGCTTTACCTGTACTCAATACTGGTATTCTCTGTCCATCTGGAAGGGGAAAAAAATCCTAAGCATCAGTGGATTTGAATATATTCTAGACCCATGGTTTTCCTCATACTTTTTATAACATACTATATTGTACAGGGTTTTGTAAAATATGGTATGTTGAGTGAAATGGATATAAGAAAACGCGTCTCTATCGGACAGTAAAATCCCAGGTAATTTCCAGCGTTGACTCAGAATGTGTTTGGCAGATTCAGGAACGTTAGGTCACTGCTTTTCACTAATAGAGCCTGTAGCCTTGGACATGCCTGAGTGGAACAATGACTCAGAGAAAGAGAGAGAGAGAGAGAGAGGCAGGGAGGGAAGGAAGGAGAGAGGGAGTGGGAGGGAAAAAGAGAGAGCACGAGAGAGAGAGAGAGAGAGAGAGAGAGGCACAACCGGAGGGAGAGAGGGAGTGGGATAGAGAGTGAGAGAGCAGGAGTGAGGGAGAGACAGAGCAGGAGAGAGGGAGAGACAGAGCAGGAGAGAGGGAGAGACAGAGCAGGAGTGAGGGAGAGACAGAGCAGGAGAGAGGGAGAGACAGAGCAGGGGTGAGGGAGAGACAGAGCAGGAGTGAGGGAGAGACAGAGCAGGAGTGAGGGAGAGACAGAGCAGGAGAGAGGGAGAGACAGAGCAGGAGAGAGGGAGAGACAGAGCAGGAGAGAGGGAGAGACAGAGCAGGAGTGAGGGAGAGACAGAGCAGGAGTGAGGGAGAGACCGAGCAGGAGAGAGGGAGTGGGATAGAGAGTGAGAGAGCAGGAGTGAGGGAGAGACAGAGCAGGAGAGAGGGAGTGGGATAGAGAGTGAGAGAGCAGGAGTGAGGGAGAGACAGAGCAGGAGAGAGGGAGAGACAGAGCAGGAGTGAGGGAGAGACAGAACAGGAGTGAGGGAGAGACAGAGCAGGAGTGAGGGAGAGACAGAGCAGGAGTTAGGGAGAGACAGAGCAGGAGTGAGGGAGAGACAGAGCAGGAGAGAGGGAGAGACAGAGCAGGAGTGAGGGAGAGACAGAGCAGGAGTGAGGGAGAGACAGAGCAGGAGTGAGGGAGAGACAGAGCAGGAGTGAGGGAGAGACAGAGCAGGAGAGAGGGAGTGGGATAGAGAGAGACAGAGCAGGAGTGAGGGAGAGACAGAGCAGGAGAGAGGGAGAGACAGAGCAGGAGAGAGGGAGAGACAGAGCAGGAGTGAGGGAGAGACAGAGCAGGAGAGAGGGAGAGACAGAGCAGGAGAGAGGGAGTGGGATAGAGAGAGAGAGCACGAGTGAGGGAGAGACAGAGCAGGAGAGAGGGAGTGGGATAGAGAGTGAGAGAGCAGGAGTGAGGGAGAGACAGAGCAGGAGAGAGGGAGTGGGATAGAGAGTGAGAGAGCAGGAGTGAGGGAGAGACAGAGCAGGAGAGAGGGAGTGGGATAGAGAGTGAGAGAGCAGGAGTGAGGGAGAGACAGAGCAGGAGAGAGGGAGAGACAGAGCAGGAGTGAGAGAGAGACAGAGCAGGAGTGAGGGAGAGACAGAGCAGGAGTGAGGGAGAGACAGAGCAGGAGTGAGGGAGAGACAGAGCAGGAGTGAGGGAGAGACAGAGCAGGAGTGAGGGAGAGACAGAGCAGGAGTGAGGGAGAGACAGAGCAGGAGTGAGGGAGAGACAGAGCAGGAGAGAGGGGGAGAGAGAGCAGGAGAGAGGGAGGGCCCGAGCAGGAGAGAGGGAGGGCCCGAGCAGGAGAGACAGAGCAGGAGAGAGGGAGAGACAGAGCAGGAGAGAGGGAAAACAAGGGATTTCCCCTGAAACAGGACAGAACAGCTCTTTGCTGCAGTATTCACACTAAAACAACAGGTCTGGGAGCAGAGTGTAAAGGAAATCTCCATGTAGTGCCAAATATCCATATAGTGCCAAGCTCCTATATATACACACACACACACACACACACACACACACACACACACACACACACACACACACACACACACACACACACACACACACACACACACACACACACACACACACACACACACACACACACACACACACACACACACACACACACACACACACACACACACACACACACACACACACACACACACACACACACACACACACACACACACACACACACACACACACACACACACACACACACACACACACACACACACACACACACACACACACACACACACACACACACACACACACACACACACACACACACACACACACACACACACACACACACACACACACACACACACACACACACACACACACACACACACACACACACACACACACACACACACACTTCTCTTCATAGTCCATCTATTCTGTGTCCTCACGTCATTCTCTACCACCAAGGGACTAGAGAGTCATCTGTCCAGATCATTCATCCACCTCCACCTACTGTATCCAGCCAACTATTCTGCCTCAGTTGTATCATCCATCCTCCCTTTATCCACCCACTCTGACAGCTAAAGCGGAGCAGTATACTACAGTAGAGAGCAGTATAGAGCAGTATACTACAGTAGAGAGCAGCATAGAGCAGTAGACTACAGTATAGAGCAGTATACTACAGTAGAGAGCAGCATAGAGCAGTAGACTACAGTATAGAGCAGTATACTACAGTAGAGAGCAGCATAGAGCAGTAGACTACAGTATAGAGCAGTATACTACAGTAGAGAGCAGCAAAGAGCAGTAGACTACAGTATAGAGCAGTATACTACAGTAGAGAGCAGCATAGAGCAGTAGACTACAGTATAGAGCAGTAGACTACAGTATAGAGTAGCATAGAGCTGTAGACTACAGTATAGAGCAGTAGACTACAGTATAGAGCAGTAGACTACAGTAGAGAGCAGCATAGAGCTGTAGACTACAGTGTAGAGCAGTAGACTATAGTATAGAGCAGTAGACTACAGTAGAGAGCAGCATAGAGCTGTAGACTACAGTATAGAGCAGCATAGAGCAGTAGACTACAGTATGGAGCAGTAGACTACAGTATAGAGCAGCATAGAGCAGTAGACTACAGTATAGAGCAGTATACTACAGTATAGAGCAGTATACTACAGTAGAGAGCAGCATAGAGCAGTAGACTACATTATAGAGCAGTATACTACAGTAGAGAGCAGCATAGAGCAGTAGACTACAGTATAGAGCAGTAGACTACAGTAGAGAGCAGCATAGAGCAGTAGACTACAGTATAAAGCAGCATAGAGCTGTAGACTACAGTATAGAGCAGTAGACTACAGTATAGAGCAGTATACTGCAGTAGAGAGCAGCATAGAGCAGTAGACTACAGTATAGAGCAGTATACTACAGTAGAGAGCAGCATAGAGCAGTAGACTACAGTATAGAGCAGTATAATACAGTAGAGAGCAGCATAGAGCAGTAGACTACAGTATAGAGCAGTAGACTACAGTAGAGAGCAGCATAGAGCAGTAGACTACAGTATAGAGCAGCATAGAGCTGTAGACTACAGTATAGAGCAGCATAGAGCTGTAGACTACAGTATAGAGCAGTAGACTACAGTATAGAGCAGTAGACTACAGTAGAGAGCAGCATAGAGCAGTAGACTACAGTATAGAGCAGCATAGAGCTGTAGACTACAGTATAGAGCAGTAGACTACAGTAGAGCGCAGCATAGAGCTGTAGACTATAGTATAGAGCAGTAGACTACAGTATAGAGCAGTATACTACAGTAGAGAGCAGCATAGAGCAGTAGACTACAGTATAGAGCAGTAGACTACAGTATAGAGCAGTAGACTACAGTATAGAGCAGTAGACTACAGTATAGAGCAGTAGACTACAGTATGGAGCAGTAGACTACAGTATAGAGCAGTAGACTACAGTATAGAGCAGTAGACTACAGTATAGAGCAGCATAGAGCTGTAGACTACAGTATAGAGCAGCAGTATGGAGACTAGAGCAGTAGACTACAGTATGGAGCAGTAGACTACAGTATAGAGCAGTAGACTAGCAGCATAGAGCAGTAGACTACAGTATAGAGCAGTAGACTACAGTATGGAGCAGTAGACTACAGTATAGAGCAGTAGACTACAGCATAGAGCAGCATAGAGCAGTAGACTACAGTATGGAGCAGCATAGAGCAGTAGACTACAGTATGGAGCAGTAGACTACAGTATAGAGCAGCATAGAGCAGTAGACTACAGTATAGAGCAGTAGACTACAGTATGGAGCAGTAGACTACAGTATAGAGCAGTAGACTACAGCATAGAGCAGCATAGAGCAGTAGACTACAGTATGGAGCAGCATAGAGCAGTAGACTACAGTATGGAGCAGTAGACTACAGTATGGAGCAGTAGACTACAGTATGGAGCAGTAGACTGCAAGTTACAGAGAATGTGGTCTGTGTATGTCCCAAATGGCACCCTATTCCCTATTTAGTGCACTGCTTTTGCCACATGGCTCTGGTCAAAAGTAGTGCACTATATAGGGAATAGGTGAAATAGGGCTCTGGTCAACAGTAGTGCACTATCTGGGGGATAGGGTGCCATTTGGAAGAAAATGGTCTGACATCATGTCCAGATTCAGTCTAATGCATTCACTCTGAGTTGGTTATTTTCATGTTCCTCCTCCAGCCTTGATCCCAGATGCAGAGAATCAAATGAAAGCGTGTCTGGGGTGTTGGATGAGAGGCAGGGACGTGGGCCAAACCCCAGTGACAGCTGCCCAGCAGGGAGAAATGGACACAATGATGACGATCAATGGATTGTTGCTGTTTTCGCAACCATGAAGAAAACTCCCCATGGCAACAACATACTGCTGAAAACATTTTGTTTTCATGTCACTCACTCACACACACACACACACACACACACACGTCACTCATCATAAAGCTTGTGGTCTCGTCTCCGGCCCCCCCATTACATAATCTAGCAGCATTGTAAGCGCCCCCTCACCATCATCAAATTCAACTACATTATCTGTCCTGTTTTAAACGATTATACTCCACTTCCCATAATGACTGTCATGACTAGTTTGTCATTGAGAGAGTTGATCAGGGCGCGGGTTCTTCTTCTCTTTCCACATATTTATAGTGGCTCGTTTGAAGATGTTGGTCGGCCTCGTTCCGTCGTGGGAGAAAGAAATGTCAGTCAAAAGAAGCTACAATTCATAACCTTCATTCTGAAGTTGAGATCTAGATTACTTCCCAAATGGCACCCTATTCCCTATAAAGTGCACTACTTTTGATCAGAGCCCTATGGGCCTTGTTCAAAAGAAGTGCATATGGAATAGAGTTTATTTATTTAGGAAGCATTGATTCTACAGAACAGAGAGAAGAGAGGAATCAGGAAGTCAACATCAGGAAGATAGAGAGGAATCAGGAAGTCAACATCAGGAAGATAGAGAGGAATCAGGAAGTCAACATCAGGAAGATAGAGAGGACTCAGGAAGTCCACATTAGGTAGATAGAGAGGAATCAGGAAGTCAACATCAGGAATCAGAAGTCCACATCAGGAAGAGAGGAATCAGGAAGTCCACATCAGGAAGATAGAGAGGAACTCAGGAAGTCCACATTAGGAAGATAGAGAGGAATCAGGAAGTCCACATCAGGAAGATAGAGAGGAATCAGGAAGTCCACATCAGGAAGATAGAGAGGAATCAGGAAGTCCACATCAGGAAGATAGAGAGGAATCAGGAAGTCCACATCAGGAAGATAGAGAGGAATCAGGAAGTCCACATCAGGAAGATAGAGAGGAATCAGGAAGTCCACATCAGGAAGATAGAGAGGACTCAGGAAGTCAACATCAGGAAGATAGAGAGGAATCAGGAAGTCCACATCAGGAAGATAGAGAGGAATCAGGAAGTCCACATTAGGAAGATAGAGAGGAATCAGGAAGTCCACATCAGGAAGATAGAGAGGAATCAGGAAGTCCACATCAGGAAGATAGAGGAATCAGAAGAATCAGGAAGATAGAAGTCAGGAAGTCCACATCAGGAAGATAGAGAGGAATCAGGAAGTCCACATCAGGAAGATAGAGAGGAATCAGGAAGTCCACATTAGGAAGATAGAGAGGAATCAGGAAGTCCACATCAGGAAGATAGAGAGGAATCAGGAAGTCCACATTAGGAAGATAGAGAGGAATCAGGAAGTCCACATCAGGAAGATAGAGAGGAATCAGGAAGTCCACATCAGGAAGATAGAGAGGAACCAGGAAGTCCACATTAGGAAGATAGAGAGGAATCAGGAAGTCCACATTAGGAAGATAGAGAGGAACCAGGAAGTCAACATCAGGAAGATAGAGAGGAATCAGGAAGTCCACATCAGGAAGAAGTCAGGAAGTCCACATCAGGAAGATAGAGGAATCAGGAAGACATCAGGAAGATAGAAGTCCACATCAGGAAGATAGAGAGGACTCAGGAAGTCAACATCAGGAAGATAGAGAGGACTCAGGAAGTCAACATCAGGAAGATAGAGAGGACTCAGGAAGTCAACATCAGGAAGATAGGACTCAGAAGACATCAGGAAGTCAACATCAGGAAGATAGAGAGGACTCAGGAAGTCACATCAGGATGATAGAGAGGAATCAGGAAGTCCACACATCAGGAAGATAGAGAGGACTCAGGAAGTCCACATCAGGAAGATAGAGAGGAATCAGGAAGTCCACATCAGGAAGATAGGAATCAGGAAGACATCAGGAAGAAGTCAGGAAGTCCACATCAGGAAGATAGAGAGGACTCAGGAAGTCCACATTAGGAAGATAGAGAGGAATCAGGAAGATAGGAAGATAGAGAGGAATCAGGAAGTCCACATCAGGGAAGATAGGAAGATAGAGAGGAATCAGGAAGTCCACATCAGGAAGGAAGGAATCAGGAAGTCCACATCAGGAAGATAGAATCAGGAAGTCCACATTAGGAAGAAGAGGTCAGGAAGTCCACATCAGGAAGATAGAGGAATCAGGAAGTCCACAGAGGAAGTCATCAGGAAGATAGAGAGGAACAGGAAGTCAGGAAGATAGAGAGGAATCAGGAAGTCCACATCAGGAAGATAGAGAGGAATCAGGAAGTCCACATCAGGAAGATAGAGAGGAATCAGGAAGTCCACATCAGGAAGATAGAAGGTCAGGAACATCAGGAAGATAGAGAGGACTCAGGAAGTCAACATCAGGAAGATAGAGAGGAATCAGGAAGTCCACATCAGGAAGATAGAGAGGAATCAGGAAGTCCACATTAGGAAGATAGAGAGGAATCAGGAAGTCCACATCAGGAAGATAGAGAGGAATCAGAAAGTCCACATTAGGAAGATAGAGAGGTACCAGGAAGTCCACATCAACACTTGGCTGACTGCCTGATACACAATAACTATAGTTCTTATATTTCATTACATCCAGATTACAGTCTTATAACGCTTTATCATCGACTTCAATGAAGATGTATCTGTATGTATCTGGGGACCTGTTCTGTTGATTACTGCAGCATCATTTGATAATCAACTGTGGCATTCACAACAACCCAACAGGCCTCAATGATCACAATGAATTGTCTCTGTTGGTTAGCTGTAGCATCTATGCTAGCTCGACTGGGAGAGTGATTTGATTTCACGGCCAGGCGGGGTGGTTGGGTGTAAACCAAGATGTTGAAAGTGTTAGATTTAGTATCCTGCATCCAATAAGTCACCCTCCCATACCAACACTCTCTACCCCTGCCAATGTCTCCTTCACTGCTCTCTCTCCCCCCTCTCTCCCTGCCTATTCTTCACTGCATACATCTGTAACTGCTCAAGGGTCCAGTGGGTTGGATCTGCTTTGTAAAAAGCCCTGAACACTATGACCAGAAAAGAAAGAGCTGGACTGAGCCATAGACTGTTAGAGTGTAGCAGACCAGAGTAGGAAAGAGTGCATCTCTCTAACCCACAGCTCTGTCAGGGCAGCAGGTGGTCTGGTTAGTGGGACACTTTTAGTAAAAAAAAAAAAAAAAAAAAAAAAAGGTTACACAAGTGTTCTTCGGCTGTCCCTACATGAGACCTCTCTTTGGCTCCAGTTAGAACCCTTTTGAGGTTCCATGTAGAACCCTCTGTGGAAAGGGTTCTACACGGAACAAAATAGGGTTATTCAAAGGGTTCTCAAACGAGCACAGCAAAAGAACCCTTTTTAGGTTCTAGATAGCAAAAATGTTTCTAAGAGCGTAGTGTAGGATTGATGGCTGGTTCTGTTCACTTCAGAAGGCCTGAATGTGTGATTTATCTGTGTGCGCTGACGAGTAGAATCAACAGCATCAACAACAATGCCCCTCCTATCCTAAATCAAATCACATTTTATTGGTCACATACACGTGTTTAGCAGATGTTATTACGGGTGTAGAGAAATGCTTGTGTTTCTAGCCTCGACAGTGCAGTAATATCTAACAAATTACACAACATTTACCCAATACACACACATCTGAGTAGGAATGAACTAGGACTATATAAATATATGGACGAGAGATGTCAGAGTGGAACAGACTGAGATACAGTAGAATAGGATAGAATACAGTATATACATATGAGATGAGTAATGCATAGACTATGATACAGTAGAATAGTATAGAATACAGTATATACATATGAGATGAGTAATGCATAGACTAAGATACAGTAGAATAGTATAGAATACAGTATATACATATGAGATGAGTAATGCATAGACTAAGATACAGTAGAATAGTATAGAATACAGTATATACATATGAGATGAGTAATGCATAGACTATGATACAGTAGAATAGTATAGAATACAGTATATACATATGAGATGAGTAATGCATAGACTAAGATACAGTAGAATAGTATAGAATACAGTATATACACATATGAGATGAGTAATGCAAGATATGTAAACATTATTAAAGTGACTAGTGTTCCATTCCTTAAAGTGGCCAGGGATTTCTAGTTTATGCCGACAGGCAGCAGTCTCTAATGTGCTAGTGATGGCTGTTTAACAGTCTGATGGCCTTGAGATAGAAGCTGTTTAACAGTCTGATGGCCTTGAGATAGAAGCTGTTTTTCAGTCTCTCGGTCCCTGCTTTGATGCACCTCCACTGACCTCGCCTTCAGGATTAAAGGGGGTGAACAGGCAGTGGTTCGGGTGGTTGATGACCTTGATGATCTTTTTGGCCTTCCTGTGACATCGGATGCTGTAGGTGTCCTGGAGGGCAGGTAGTTTGCCCTTTTATATTGGTTCCCTTGAGTTTTCCAAAGTTCTCGAAGCATTGAGGAAGGCAATAGAAAATAGGCATTAGTTTGCTGTTAATCACAAAAGTGTTTTTCAAACCCCTTTGTACATCTCCCAGAGTACATCTTGCTGGCTTCCCCTCTCTGTCCCTCCGTTTCTCTGGCAGTGTGCGTCTCTGTCTTGCTATCTTTCCCTCCGTCTCCCTCCCTCCCTCTCTGCTCTACAATATGACACCATGTGTTTTTTTTGTATTATTATCTGAACAGTTACCTCAGATCAGCTGTTAGATATGGAGCTGGTCGCTGAGGGAAGAACTTCTCTACCTTTTACATTACCACGGCAGCGTAGCCTAGTGGTTAGAGCGTTGGACAAGTAACTGGAAGGTTGCAAGTTCAAACCCCCGAGCTGACAAGGTACAAATCTGTCTTTCTGCCCCTGAACAACCAGTTAACCCACTGTTCCTAGGCCCTCATTGAAAATAAGAATTTGTTCTTAACTGACTTGCCTCGTTAAATAAATAAAACCACACAGTTGTTTTATTTGGATCTAATAGCCGCTCTGACATGTCTCAGACATGCAGGAAACAGGGACTTGTAAAAAAAGATAATTATTATGACTCACTGATTAAAACCCCTGGAGCTAACTCTGCAAGTAGCACTACTGGGTGATTTAAAAAGTCACAGTCAATCGATCAATAATATAATAATACTCTTGTTTTTTTTATCTTAATTTACAATCTGTAGAAACTATGAGGATAGAAAGGTTCAGAACTTTTGTGAAACAGTTGAAAAATATTTGGCAAATAAATCAAAACTGGATGGGAGGGGTTGAAGGTAGCTGAAGGCTGGTACTGGATGGTGTTCAACGATAGATGGGAGGGGTTGAGGGTAGCTGAAGGATGGGACTGGATGGTGTTCAGAGATAGATGGGAGGGGTTGAGGGGAGCTGAAGGCTGGGACTGGATGGTGTTCAGAGATAGATGGGAGGGGTTGAGGGTAGCTGAAGGATGGGACTGGATGGTGTTCAGAGATAGATGGGAGGGGTTGAGGGGAGCTGAAGGCTGGGATTGGATGGTGTTCAGAGATAGATGGGAGGGGTTGAGGGGAGCTGAAGGCTGGGACTGGATGGTGTTCAGAGATAGATGGGAGGGGTTGAGGGTAGCTGAAGGCTGGGATTGGATGGTGTTCAGAGATAGATGGGAGGGGTTGAGGGTAGCTGAAGGATGGGACTGGATGGTGTTCAGAGATAGATGGGAGGGGTTGAGGGGAGCTGAAGGCTGGGACTGGATGGTGTTCAGAGATAGATGGGAGGGGTTGAGGGTAGCTGAAGGCTGGGATTGGATGGTGTTCAGAGATAGATGGGAGGGGTTGAGGGTAGCTGAAGGCTGGGATTGGATGGTGTTCAGAGATAGATGGGAGGGGTTGAGGGTAGCTGAAGGCTGGGACTGGATGGTGTTCAGAGATAGATGGGAGGGGTTGAGGGGAGCTGAAGGATGGGACTGGATGGCGTTCAGAGATACATTGGGGTAAAAAAGTATTTAGTCAGCCACCAATTGTGCAAGTTCTCCCACTTAAAAAGATGAAAGAGGCCTGTCATTTTCATCATAGGTACACTTCAACTATGACAGACAAAATGAGAAAAAGAAATCCAGAAAATCACATTGTAGGATTTTTAATTAATTTATTCGCAAATTATGGTGGAAAATAAGTACCTACAAACAAGCAAGATTTCTGGCTCTCACAGACCTGTAACTTATTCTTGAAGAGGCTCCTCTGTCCTCCACTCGTTACCTGTATTAATGGCACCTGTTTGAACTTGTTATCAGTATAAAATACACCTGTCCAGAACCTCAAACAGTCACACTCCAAACTCCACTATGGCCAAGACCAAAGAGCTGTCAAAGGACACCAGAAACAAAATTGTAGACCTGCACCAGGCTGGGAAGACTGAATCTGCAATAGGTAAGCTGCTTGGTTTGAAGAAATCAACTGTGGGAGCAATGATTAGGAAATGGAAGACATACAAGACCACTGATAATCTCCCTCGATCTGGGGCTCCACGCAAGATCTCACCCCGTGGGGTCAAAATGATCACAAGAACGGTGAGCAAAAATCCCAGAACCACACAGGGGGGCCTAGTGAATGACCTGCAGAGAGCTGGGACCAAAGTAACAAAGCCTACCATCAGTAACACACTACGATGCTAGGGACTTAAATCCTGCAGTGCCAGACATGTCCAGGCCCATCTGAAGTTCGCTAGAGAGCATTTGGATGATCCAGAAGAAAATTGGGAGAATGTCATATAGTCTGATGAAACCAAAATATAACTTTTTGGTAAAAACTCAACTCGTCGTGTTTGGAGGACAAAGATTGCTGAGTTGCATCCAAAGAACACCATACCTACATTGAAGCATGGGGGTGGAAACATCATGCTTTGGGGCTGTTTTTCTGCAAAGGGACCAGGACGACTGGTCCGTGTAAAGGAAAGAATGAATGGGGCCATGTATCGTGAGATTTTGAGTGAAAACCTCCTTCCATCAGCAAGGGCATTGAATATGAAATGTGGCTGGGTCTTTCAGCATGACAATGATCCCAAACACACCGCCCGGGCAACGAAGGAGTGGCTTCGTAAGATGCATTTCAAGGTCCTGGAGTGGTCTAGCCAGTCTCCAGATCTCAACCCCATAGAAAATATTTGGAGGGAGTTGAAAGTCTGTTGCCCAGCAACAGCCCCAAAACATCACTGCTCTAGAGGAGATCTGCATGGAGGAATGGGCCAAAATACCAGCAACAGTGTGTGAAGACTTACAGAAAATGTTTGACCTCTGTCATTGCCAACAAAGGGTATATAACAAAGTATTGAGATAACATACAAAATATTATTGTTATCTGGTGTTCTTGTTGTCTTGGTTTGATATTGTGTTTCATAAAATATTTGCTGAATGTTGATAATTGAGGCTGATGAAAGATAAAGGGAAAATGGATATTGATGTATTTGTGAAACGGCACTAAAGTTCATTTTGCAACGCGTGTTGCTTCCCACTCTCTTGTCAAGTTGTTTTGCCTGGAATTCTTCCCTCCCTGTTGTTTTGCCTGGAATTCTTCCCTCCCTGTTGTTTTGCCTGGAATTCTTCCCTCCCTGTTGTTTTGCCTGGAATTCTTCCCTCCCTGTTGTTTTGCCTGGAATTCTTCCCTCCCTGTTGTTTTGCCTGGAATTCTTCCCTCTGATTCTGTCACACTAAAAGGTTATTGTGGTTTATGGTTGGTGCTGTGAAGTACATTTTTGGGACGTCATATTTACGTCCCTTAGGGTCAGTTGTCAGAGGATCCTAAACGCCTGGCTGTGGCATGCGCACACGCACACGCACACACACACACACACACACACACACACACACACACACACACACACACACACACACACACACACACACACGCACACGCACACACACAGCGTGCAAAGATGTCATCAAGGCAAATGGTGGCTACTTTGAAGAATCTCATGTCTAAAATATATTTAGATTTGATTAACTTTTTTTTTGGTTACTACATGATTCCATATGTGTTATTTCATACTGTTGATGTCTTTACTATTATTCTACAATGCAGGAAAAATGAAGGAAAAGCCCTTGAATGAGTAGGTGTGTCCAAACTTTTGACTGGTACGTTATATTGACAAAAACAACCTTCCTCACCTGATTTCATGCTTGTTATCCCACCCCAGTGGACACACCAACCTTTCAGATGAACAGAAGGCCCCATTTTGTATTCCCCTCCTCTCCTGGCTTCACTCTAGGCAGCAAGACTTTAGAGAAGGACACACTCAACTCTCTGAAAGGATGCAAGCTGCAGATTTATGTTTATTGGCAGAACCAGGACAATGTTGGCAAACGTGCTGGAATGACAACATGACTGGGGCAGCTGGACACACACACATTGCACTGATCCGAGTATAACCAGCCCAGCACCAAGGACAGAGTGGTGTCAACAGCTGGGGGCAGCCAGGAGACAGTCAGGATGTGGTGTCATTGTGACTTCCTGTTAATCAAAGTTAATCACAGCTAGTTACATGCTCCACTGCTGTCTGGTCCATGAGATCTACTGTGACACACAACACAATACTCACTTATAGAACTGGCCTGGACAGAACAGGCTGAACACTGGTCTGGCCAGAAGAAGATATACTGAATACTGGCCTGGACAGAACAGACTGAACACGGGCCTGGACAGAACAGAACAGACTGAACACTGGTCTGGACAGAACAGGTCGGACTGAACACTGGCCTGGACAGAACAGACTGAACACTGGCCTGGACAGAACAGACTGAACACTGGCCTGGACAGAACAGAACAGACTGAACACTGGCCTGGACAGAACAGACTGAACACTGGCCTGGACAGAACAGACTGAACACTGGCCTGGACAGAACAGACTGAACACTGGCCTGGACAGAACAGAACAGACTGAACACTGGCCTGGACAGAACAGACTGAACACTGGCCTGGACAGAACAGACTGGAACACTGGCCTGGACAGAACAGAACAGACTGAACACTGGCCTGGACAGAACAGACTGAACACTGGCCTGGACAGAACAGACTGGAACACTGGCCTGGACAGAACAGGACAGACTGAACACTGGCCTGGACAGAACAGACTGAACACTGGCCTGGACAGAACAGACTGAACACTGGTCTGGACAGAACAGACTGAACACTGGCCTGGACAGAACAGACTGAACACTGGCCTGGACAGAACAGGACAGACTGAACACTGGCCTGGACAGAACAGACTGAACACTGGTCTGGACAGAACAGGACAGACTGAACACTGGCCTGGACAGAACAGACTGAACACTGGTCTGGACAGAACAGACTGAACACTGGCCTGGACAGAACAGGACAGACTGAACACTGGCCTGGACAGAACAGACTGAACACTGGCCTGGACAGAACAGGACAGACTGAACACTGGCCTGGACAGAACAGACTGAACACTGGCCTGGACAGAACAGACTGAACACTGGCCTGGACAGAACAGGACAGACTGAACACTGGCCTGGACAGAACAGACTGAACACTGGCCTGGACAGAACAGACTGGAACACTGGCCTGGACAGAACAGGACAGACTGAACACTGGCCTGGACAGAACAGACTGAACACTGACCTGGACAGAACAGGACAGACTGAACACTGGCCTGGACAGAACAGACTGGAACACTGGCCTGGACAGAACAGACTGAACACTGACCTGGACAGAACAGGACAGACTGAACACTGGCCTGGACAGAACAGACTGAACACTGGCCTGGACAGAACAGACTGAACACTGGCCTGGACAGAACAGACTGAACACTGGCCTGAACAGAACAGGACAGGCTGAACACTGGCCTGGACAGAACAGGACAGACTCATACTGCACACTGGACAGGACAGGGCAGACTCATGCTGAACACTGGCCAGAACAGAACAGGACAGACTCATACTGAACACTGGACAGGACAGAACAGACTCATACTGAACACTGGACAGGACAGAACATTACATTTACATTACATTTAAGTCATTTAGCAGACGCTCTTATCCAGAGCGACTTACAAATTGGTGCATACACCTTATGACAACCAGTGGAACAGCCACTTGCATCTAAATCTTGTTGGGGGTGAGAAGGGGGGTGAGAAGGATTACTTACCCTTACTTACCCTATCCTAGGTATTCCTTGAAGAGGTGGGGTTTCAGGTGTCTCCGGAAGGTGGTGATTGACTCCGCTGTCCTGGCGTCGTGAGGGAGTTTGTTCCACCATTGGGGGCCAGAGCAGCGAACAGTTTTGACTGGGCTGAGCGGGAACTGTACTTCCTCAGTGGTAGGGAGGCGAGCAGGCCAGAGGTGGATGAACGCAGTGCCCTTGTTTGGGTGTAGGGCCTGATCAGAGCCTGGAGGTACTGAGGTGCCGTTCCCCTCACAGCTCCGTAGGCGAGCACCATGGTCTTGTAGCGGATGCGAGCTTCAACTGGAAGCCAGTGGAGAGAGCGGAGGAGGGGGTGACGTGGAGAGAACTTGGGAAGGTTGAACACCAGACGGGCTGCTGCGTTCTGGATGAGTTGTAGGGGTTTAATGGCACAGGCAGGGAGCCCAGCCAACAGCGGCCTGCAGTAATCAAGACGGGAGATGACAAGTGCCTGGATTAGGACCTGCGCCGCTTCCTGTGTGAGGCAGGGTCAGACTCTGCGGATGTTGTAGAGCATGAACCTACAGGAACGGGACACCGCCTTGATGTTAGTTGAGAACGTCAGGGTGTTGTCCAGGATCACGCCAAGGTTCTTAGCGCTCTGGGAGGAGGACACAATGGAGTTGTCAACCGTGATGGCGAGATCATGGAACGGGCAGTCCTTCCCGGGAGGAAGAGGAGCTCCGTCTTGCTGAGGTTCAGCTTGAGGTGGTGATCCGTCATCCACACTGATATGTCTGCCAGACATGCAGAGATGCGATTCGCCACCTGGTCATCAGAAGGGGAAAGGAGAAGATTAATTGTGTGTCGTCTGCATAGCAATGATAGGAGAGACCATGTGAGGTTATGACAGAGCCAAGTGACTTGGTGTATAGCGAGAATAAGAGAGGGCCTAGAACAGAGCCCTGGGGGACACCAGTGGTGAAGCGCGTGGTGAGGAGACAGATTCTCGCCACGCCACCTGGTAGGAGCGACCTGTCAGGTAGGACGAACAGAGCGTGGGCCGCGCCGGAGATGCCCAACTCGGAGAGGGTGGAGAGGAGGATCTGATGGTTCACAGTATCGAAGGCAGCCGATAGGTCTAGAAGGATGAGAGCAGAGGAGAGAGAGTTAGCTTTAGCAGTGCGGAGCGCCTCCGTGATACAGAGAAGAGCAGTCTCAGTTGAATGACTAGTCTTGAAACCTGACTGATTTGGATCAAGAAGGTCATTCTGAGAGAGATAGCGGTAGAGCTGGCCAAGGACGGCACGCTCAAGAGTTTTGGAGAGAAAAGAGAGAAGGGATACCAACAGAACAGACTCATACTGAACACTGGACAGGCCAGGGCTGTTCTCTCTGTGTTTATTGGTCCTGGTTGGGCCTTGTTGGTTGGTCCTGGTTGGTTGGTCCTGGTTAGTTGGTCCTGGTTGGTTGGTCCTGGTTGGTTGGTCCTGGTTGGTTGGTCCAGGTTAGTTGGTCCAGGTTAGTTGGTCCTGGTTGTTTGGTCCAGGTTGGTTGTACCATTGGCAGCACATGTACCGAATCTTAGTCATGAAGGTGATGTGTTTTGGCTCAGTCTATTTCCTTGTTTTTTAGTGGACGATTCTGGAATAAAAGAGGTTGAGTGAGGATATGGCTCCTTTTTTAAGGTCTTTCCCAGGTCTTTCCCAGGTCTTTCCTAGGCCTTTCCCTGGTCTTTCCCAGGCCTTTCTCTGGTATTTCTCAGGCCTTTCTCTGGTCTTTCCTAGGCCTTTCCCTGGTCTTTCCCAGGCCTTTCTCTGGTCTTTCCCTGGTCTTTCCCAGGTCTTTCCCAGGCCTTCCCCAGGCCTTTCTCTGCTCTTTCCCTGGTCTTTCCCAGGTCTTTCTCTGGTCTTTCCCAGGTCTTTCCTAGGCCTTTCCCTGGTCTTTCCCAGGCCTTTCTCTGGTATTTCTCAGGCCTTTCTCTGGTCTTTCCTAGGCCTTTCCCTGGTCTTTCCCAGGCCTTTCTCTGGTCTTTCCCTGGTCTTTCCCAGGTCTTTCTCTGGTCTTTCCCAGGTCTTTCCTAGGCCTTCCCCAGGCCTTTCTCTGGTCTTTCCCTGGTCTTTCCCAGGTCTTTCTCTGGTCTTTCCCAGGTCTTTCCCAGGCCTTTCCCAGGTCTTTCCCAGGTCTTTCCCAGGCCTTTCTCTGGTCTTTCCCAGGTCTTTCTCTGGTCTTCCCAGGTCTTTCCTAGGCCTTCCCCAGGCCTTTCTCTGGTCTTTCCCAGGTCTTTCCCAGGCCTTTCTCTGGTCTTTCCCAGGTCTTTCTCAGGCCTTTCTCTGGTCTTTCTCAGGCCTTTCTCTGGTCTTTCTCAGGCCTTTCCCTGGTCTTCCCCAGGCCTTTCCCAGGCCTTTTCCAGGTCTTTCCCAGGTCTTTCTCTGGTCTTTCTCAGGCCTTTCTCTGGTCTTTCCCAGGTCTTTCTCAGGCCTTTCTCTGGTCTTTCTCAGGCCTTTCTCTGGTCTTTCTCAGGCCTTTCTCAGGCCTTTCCCAGGTCTTTCTCAGGCCTTTCTCTGGTCTTTCCCAGGTCTTTCTCAGGCCTTTCTCTGGTCTTTCTCAGGCCTTTCTCTGGTCTTTCTCAGGCCTTTCTCTGGTCTTTCCCAGGTCTTTCCCAGGCCTTTCTCTGGTCTTTCCCAGGTCTTTCTCAGGCCTTTCTCTGGTCTTTCTCAGGCCTTTCTCTGGTCTTTCTCAGGCCTTTCTCTGGTCTTTCCCAGGTCTTTCTCAGGCCTTTCCCAGGACTTTCTCAGGCCTTTCTCTGGTCTTTCTCAGGCCTTTCTCTGGTCTTTCTCAGGCCTTTCTCTGGTCTTTCTCAGGCCTTTCTCTGGTCTTTCCCAGGTCTTTCCCAGGCCTTTCTCTGGTCTTTCCCTGGCCTTTCTCTGGTCTTTCTCAGGTCTTTCCCAGGTCTTTCCCAGGCCTTTCCCTGGTCTTTCTCAGGCCTTTCTCTGGTCTTTCTCAGGCCTTTCTCTGGTCTTTCTCAGGCCTTTCTCTGGTCTTTCCCATGCCTTTCCCTGGTCTTTCTCAGGCCTTTCCCTGGTCTTTCTCAGGCCGTTCTCTGGTCTTTCTCAGGCCTTTCTCTGGTCTTTCCCAGGTCTTTCTCAGGCCTTTCTCTGGTCCTTCCCAGGTCTTTCTCAGGCCGTTCTCTGGTCTTTCCCAGGTCTTTCTCAGGCCTTTCTCTGGTCTTTCCCAGGTCTTTCTCAGGCCTTTCTCTGGTCTTTCCCAGGTCTTTCTCAGGCCTTTCTCTGGTCTTTCCCAGGTCTTTCTCTGGTCTTTCTCAGGCCTTTCTCTGGTCTTTCCCAGGTCTTTCCCAGGCCTTTCCCTGGTCTTTCTCAGGCCTTTCCCTGGTCTTTCTCAGGCCTTTCTCTGGTCTTTCCCAGGTCTTTCCCAGGCCTTTCCCTGGTCTTTCTCAGGCCTTTCCCTGGTCTTTCTCAGGCCTTTCTCTGGTCTTTCTCAGGCCTTTCCCTGGTCTTTCTCAGGCCTTTCCCTGGTCTTTCTCAGGCCTTTCCCTGGTCTTTCTCAGGCCTTTCCCTGGTCTTTCTCAGGCCTTTCTCTGGTCTTTCCCAGGTCTTTCCCAGGCCTTTCCCTGGTCTTTCTCAGGCCTTTCCCTGGTCTTTCCCAGGTCTTTCTCAGGCCTTTCTCTGGTCTTTCTCAGGCCTTTCTCTGGTCTTTCTCAGGCCTTTCTCTGGTCTTTCCCAGGTCTTTCCCAGGCCTTTCTCTGGTCTTTCCCAGGTCTTTCTCAGGCCTTTCTCAGGCCTTTCTCTGGTCTTTCTCAGGCCTTTCTCTGGTCTTTCCCAGGTCTTTCTCAGGCCTTTCCCAGGACTTTCTCTGGCCTTTCTCTGGTCTTTCTCAGGCCTTTCTCTGGTCTTTCTCAGGCCTTTCTCTGGTCTTTCTCAGGCCTTTCTCTGGTCTTTCCCAGGTCTTTCCCAGGCCTTTCTCTGGTCTTTCCCTGGCCTTTCTCTGGTCTTTCTCAGGTCTTTCCCAGGTCTTTCCCAGGCCTTTCCCTGGTCTTTCTCAGGCCTTTCTCTGGTCTTTCTCAGGCCTTTCTCTGGTCTTTCTCAGGCCTTTCTCTGGTCTTTCCCATGCCTTTCCCTGGTCTTTCTCAGGCCTTTCCCTGGTCTTTCTCAGGCCGTTCTCTGGTCTTTCTCAGGCCTTTCTCTGGTCTTTCCCAGGTCTTTCTCAGGCCTTTCTCTGGTCCTTCCCAGGTCTTTCTCAGGCCGTTCTCTGGTCTTTCCCAGGTCTTTCTCAGGCCTTTCTCTGGTCTTTCCCAGGTCTTTCTCAGGCCTTTCTCTGGTCTTTCCCAGGTCTTTCTCAGGCCTTTCTCTGGTCTTTCCCAGGTCTTTCTCTGGTCTTTCTCAGGCCTTTCTCTGGTCTTTCCCAGGTCTTTCCCAGGCCTTTCCCTGGTCTTTCTCAGGCCTTTCCCTGGTCTTTCTCAGGCCTTTCTCTGGTCTTTCCCAGGCCTTTCCCTGGTCTTTCTCAGGCCTTTCCCTGGTCTTTCTCAGGCCTTTCCCTGGTCTTTCTCAGGCCTTTCCCAGGTCTTTCCCAGGCCTTTCCCTGGTCTTTCTCAGGCCTTTCCCTGGTCTTTCTCAGGCCTTTCCCTGGTCTTTCTCAGGCCTTTCTCTGGTCTTTCCCAGGTCTTTCCCAGGCCTTTCCCTGGTCTTTCTCAGGCCTTTCCCTGGTCTTTCTCAGGCCTTTCCCTGGTCTTTCTCAGGCCTTTCTCTGGTCTTTCCCAGGTCTTTCCCAGGCCTTTCCCTGGTCTTTCTCAGGCCTTTCCCTGGTCTTTCTCAGGCCTTTCCCTGGTCTTTCTCAGGCCTTTCTCTGGTCTTTCCCTGGTCTTTCTCAGGCCTTTCCCTGGTCTTTCTCAGGCCTTTCCCTGGTCTTTCTCAGGCCTTTCCCTGGTCTTTCTCAGGCCTTTCCCTGGTCTTTCTCAGGCCTTTCCCTGGTCTTTCTCAGGTCTTTCTCTGGTCTTTCCCAGGTCTTTCCCAGGCCTTTCCCTGGTCTTTCTCAGGCCTTTCCCTGGTCTTTCTCAGGCCTTTCCCTGGTCTTTCTCAGGCCTTTCTCTGGTCTTTCCCTGGTCTTTCTCAGGCCTTTCCCTGGTCTTTCTCAGGCCTTTCCCAGGTCTTTCTCAGGCCTTTCTCTGGTCTTTCCCTGGTCTTTCTCAGGCCTTTCCCTGGTCTTTCTCAGGCCTTTCCCAGGTCTTTCCCAGGCCTTTCCCTGGTCTTTCTCAGGCCTTTCCCTGGTCTTTCTCAGGCCTTTCCCTGGTCTTTCTCAGGCCTTTCCCTGGTCTTTCCCAGGCCTTTCCCTGGTCTTTCTCAGGCCTTTCCCTGGTCTTTCTCAGGCCTTTCCCTGGTCTTTCTCAGGCCTTTCTCTGGTCTTTCTCAGGCCTTTCTCTGGTCTTTCCCAGGTCTTTCCCAGGCCTTTCCCTGGTCTTTCTCAGGCCTTTCCCTGGTCTTTCTCAGGCCTTTCTCTGGTCTTTCCCAGGTCTTTCCCAGGCCTTTCCCTGGTCTTTCTCAGGCCTTTCCCTGGTCTTTCTCAGGCCTTTCCCTGGTCTTTCTCAGGCCTTTCTCTGGTCTTTCCCTGGTCTTTCTCAGGCCTTTCCCTGGTCTTTCTCAGGCCTTTCCCTGGTCTTTCTCAGGCCTTTCCCTGGTCTTTCTCAGGCCTTTCCCTGGTCTTTCTCAGGCCTTTCTCTGGTCTTTCCCAGGTCTTTCCCAGGCCTTTCCCTGGTCTTTCTCAGGCCTTTCCCTGGTCTTTCTCAGGCCTTTCCCTGGTCTTTCTCAGGCCTTTCTCTGGTCTTTCCCTGGTCTTTCTCAGGCCTTTCCCTGGTCTTTCTCAGGCCTTTCCCAGGTCTTTCTCAGGCCTTTCCCTGGTCTTTCTCAGGCCTTTCCCTGGTCTTTCTCAGGCCTTTCCCTGGTCTTTCTCAGGCCTTTCCCTGGTCTTTCTCAGGCCTTTCTCTGGTCTTTCTCAGGCCGTTCTCTGGTCTTTCTCAGGCCTTTCCCTGGTCTTTCTCAGGCCTTTCTCTGGTCTTTCTCAGGCCTTTCCCTGGTCTTTCTCAGGCCTTTCTCTGGTCTTTCTCAGGTCTTTCTCAGGCCTTTCCCAGGTCTTTCTCAGGCCTTTCCCTGGTCTTTCTCAGGCCTTTCCCTGGTCTTTCTCAGGCCTTTCCCTGGTCTTTCTCAGGCCTTTCCCTGGTCTTTCTCAGGCCTTTCTCTGGTCTTTCTCAGGCCGTTCTCTGGTCTTTCTCAGGCCTTTCTCTGGTCTTTCCCTGGTCTTTCTCAGGCCTTTCCCTGGTCTTTCTCAGGCCTTTCCCAGGTCTTTCTCAGGCCTTTCCCTGGTCTTTCTCAGGCCTTTCCCTGGTCTTTCTCAGGCCTTTCCCTGGTCTTTCTCAGGCCGTTCTCTGGTCTTTCCCAGGCCTTGAAACTCATAAGGAGTTGTTGTTATTGTTATGGCTACCACATTAAATCTAAAGACAAATAGATTTTAAGAAACGTTACATAAGATGTTCTCTTCATCCCGTTTCCTTGGCAATTAATACCTATCGATATCTGTTATATCTTATTATGACAGTGTTCTGTAGGCCTCATGACAGAGACTTTGAGTATCCTACTGTTTTTACTAATCAAATCAATTCAAATGGTAAACTAGTGTCCTGTACAGGGGGAGTACTTGGACATCAAACGTGTCTGACACTACAGAAACAAGAGATATGCTCCTGCCCTATGGTCCATTCTGGCTTGGACAAGGCTTACTGCTGTTACCATGTGTTTGAAAGAACCCACATCTTCAACAGTATCATCACCGTACCAGTGTTACCTCCTCCTCCTCCTCTTCTTCACTCCAATCTCTCCAATCTCCATTCACAGACAGACACTTATAGCTACTGTGATGTCCTCTCTGTCCTCTCTATCCTAACTCCTCTCTCTGTCCTCTCTCCTCTCTCTGTCCTCTAACTGTCCTCTGTCCTCTCTCTGTCCTCTCTCTATCCTCTCTCTATCCTCTCTCCTCTCTCTGTCCTCTCTATCCTACCTCCTCTCTCTGTCCTCTCTATCCTACCTCCTCTCTCTGTCCTCTCTATCCTACCTCCTCTCTCTGTCCTCTCTAATCCTACCTCCTCTCTCTGTCCTCTCTATCCTACCTCCTCTCTCTGTCCTCTCTATCCTACCTCCTCTCTCTGTCCTCTCTATACTATCTCCTCTTTCTGTCCTCTCTCTGTCTTCTCTCCTCTCTCTTTCCTCTTTATCTTCTCTATCCTCTCTCTGTCCTCTCTACTCTCTCTCTCTCTCTCTCTCTCTCTCTCTCTCTCTCTCTCTGTCCTCTCTCTCTCCTCTCTCTCTCCTCTCTTTGTCCTCTGTCCTCTCTCTGTCCTCTCTCCTCTCTCTGTCCTCTCTCTGTCCTCTCTCCTCTCTCTGTCCTCTCTCCTCTCTCTCTCCTCTCTCTGTCCTCTCTCCTCTCTCTGTCCTCTCTCTGTCCCTCTCTCCTCTCTCTGTCCTCTCTGTCCTCTCTCCTCTCTCTGTTCTCTCTCTCTCTGTCCTCTCTCTGTCCTCTCTCTTCTCTTTCTCCTCTCTCTGATCTCTCCTCTCTCTCTCTCCTCTCTCTGCTCTCTCCTCTCTCTGTCCTCTCTCTGTTCTCTCCTCTCTCTCTGTCCTCTCTCCTCCCTCTCTCCTCTCTCTGTCCTCTCTCTGTCCTCTCTCCTCTCTCTGTCCTCTCTCCTCTCTCTGTTCTCTCCTCTCTGTCCTCTCTCCTCTCTCTGTTCTCTCCTCTCTCCCGTTTCCTTGGCAATTAATACCTATCGATCTGTTATATCTTATTATGACAGTGTTCTGTAGGCCTCATGACAGAGACTTTGAGTATCCTACTGTTTTTACTAATCAAATCAATTCAAATGGTAAACTAGTGTCCTGTACAGGGGGAGTACTTGGACATCAAACGTGTCTGACACTACAGAAACAAGAGATATGCTCCTGCCCTATGGTCCATTCTGGCTTCGACAAGGCTTACTGCTGTTACCATGTGTTTGAAAGAACCCACATCTTCAACAGTATCATCACCGTACCAGTGTTACCTCCTCCTCCTCCTCTTCTTCACTCCAATCTCTCCAATCTCCATTCACAGACAGACACTTATAGCTACTGTGATGTCCTCTCTATCCTAACTCCTCTCTCTGTCCTCTCTCCTCTCTCTGTCCTCTAACTGTCCTCTGTCCTCTCTCTGTCCTCTCTCTATCTCTCTCTATCCCTCTCTCCTCTCTCTGTCCTCTCTATCCTACCTCCTCTCTCTCTGTCCCTCTCTATCCTACCTCCTCTCTCTGTCCTCTCTATCCTACCTCCTCTCTCTGTCCTCTCTAATCCTACCTCCTCTCTCTGTCCTCTATCCTACCTCCTCTCTCTGTCCTCTCTATCCTACCTCCTCTCTCTGTCCTCTCTATACTATCTCCTCTTTCTGTCCTCTCTGTCTTCTCTCCTCTCTCTTTCCTCTTTATCTTCTCTATCCTCTCTCTGTCCTCTCTACTCTCTCTCTCTCTCTCTCTCTCTCTCTCTCTCTCTCTCTCTGTCCTCTCTCTCTCCTCTCTCTCTCCTCTCTTTGTCCTCTGTCCTCTCTCTGTCCTCTCTCCTCTCTCTGTCCTCTCTCTGTCCTCTCTCCTCTCTCTGTCCTCTCTCTCCTCTCTCTCTCCTCTCTCTGTCCTCTCTCCTCTCTCTCTCCTCTCTCTGTCCTCTCTCCTCTCTCTGTCCTCTCTGTCCTCTCTCCTCTCTCTGTTCTCTCCTCTCTCTGTCCTCTCTCTGTCCTCTCTCTTCTCTTTGTCCTCTCTCTGATCTCTCCTCTCTCTCTCTCCTCTCTCTGCTCTCTCCTCTCTCTGTCCTCTCTCTGTTCTCTCCTCTCTCTCTGTCCTCTCTCCTCCCTCTCTCCTCTCTCTGTCCTCTCTCTGTCCTCTCTCCTCTCTCTGTCCTCTCTCCTCTCTCTGTTCTCTCCTCTCTGTCCTCTCTCCTCTCTCTGTTCTCTCCTCTCTCCCGTTTCCTTGGCAATTAATACCTATCGATCTGTTATATCTTATTATGACAGTGTTCTGTAGGCCTCATGACAGAGACTTTGAGTATCCTACTGTTTTTACTAATCAAATCAATTCCAATTGTAAACTAGTGTCCTGTACAGGGGGAGTACTTGGACATCAAAGCTGCCTGACACTACAGAAACAAGAGATATGCTCCTGCCCTATGGTCCATTCTGGCTTGGACAAGGCTTACTGCTGTTACCATGTGTTTGAAAGAACCCACATCTTACATCTTCAACAGTATCATCACCGTACCAGTGTTACCTCCTCCTCCTCCTCTTCTTCACTCCAATCTCTCCAATCTCCATTCACAGACAGACACTGTCTGTGTCCTCTCTCCTCTCTGTCCTCTCTCCTCTCTCTGTTCTCTCCTCTCTCTGTCCTCTCTCCTCTCTCTGTCCTCTCTCTTCTCTTTGTCCTCTCTCTGATCTCTCCTCTCTCTCTCTCTCTCCTCTCTCTGCTCTCTCCTCTCTCTGTCCTCTCTCTGTTCTCTCCTCTCTCTCTGTCCTCTCTCCTCTCTCTGTCCTCTCTCCTCTCTCTGTTCTCTCCTCTCTGTCCTCTCTCCTCTCTCTGTTCTCTCTCTCTCTCTGTCCTCTCTCCTCTCTCTGTCCTCTCTCTGTTCTCTCCTCTCTCTGTCCTCTCTCCTCTCTCTGTGCTTTGATATGAAGCTGTTGGTCTGCTCTCCACAGTGGGCTCTGCTCTGACTACAGGGGCTCAATCCCAAATAGCATCCTATTCCCTAAATAGGGAATTCCCTTTGACCAGAACCCTATGGGTCGTGGTCAAAGTTAGTGACCAATGTAGCGAAGAGGGTTCCGTTTGGGACGTAACCTGTGACTGCAGCTCAGCAGTATTTTGTGAAGCAGAGGCACTATGCTGTTAATACCAGGCGGTGGTCTTCCTGTCTGTCTAACAATGACATACCACTGGTATAATGACCCACTACAGGTCTCTGCCTCTCTCTGCCTCTCTCTCTCTGCCTCTCTCTCTCTGCCTCTCTCTCTCTGCCCCTCTCTCTCTCTCTGCCCCTCTCTCTCTCTGCCCCTCTCTCTCTGCCCCTCTCTCTCTCTCTGCCCCTCTCTCTCTGCCCCTCTCCTCTCTCTGTCTCTCTCTCTCCTCTCTCTGCCCCTCTCTCTCTGCCCCTCTCTCTCTCTGCCTCTCTCTCTCTCTGCCTCTCTCTCTCTCCCTCTCTCTCTGCCTCTCTCTCTCTGCCTCTCTCTCTCTGCCCTCTCTCTCTCTCTCTCTCTCTGCCTCTCTCTCTCTGCCCCCTCTCTCTCTGCCTCTCTCTCTCTGCCTCTCTCTCTCTGTCTCTCTCTCTCTGCCTCTCTCTCTCTGCCTCTCTCTCTCTCCACACACATGATACTATTTCTACAGCTTGTTCCTACAAATCTGTCATTGCTTCGATGTTGTTGAATCTTACAGAAATGTCAAATGTGTGAGTGAAGAAAGTATAAAAAGTGTTATGTAGCAGAGGATACATCATCCTATTCTGTTGATACAAGCACCTGGTCATGCCCAGTTAGAGCCAGCGCCAGCTAATTGTCAGAGAGGGATTCACGCTCACCAAAGAGGAACAAACTTAGGCTGTGTTTATCTCCTTTTTCAGACCTCAAGCCCCTTTCTGCTGGTAGAAGCAGACTAAACACACATAAAACACACACGTTTTAGAACATCTATTCATTCAAGGGTTTATCTTTATTTATTTTTTTACTATTTTCTACATTGTAGAATAATAGTGAAGACATCAAAACTATGAAATAACACATATGTAATAACCAAAATCAAAATACATCAAATCTCTGACCAAATAGTTTCTTGTTCATACCAGATTTAAATTTCTTATTCATTTAAGCAAATGAGGTGGGGGTGGTGTTAGGGGGTGGTGTTAGGGTGGGGTGGGGGTGGTGTTACGGGGTGGTGGTGGTAGTGGTGATGTTAGGGGTGGTGTTAGGGGTGGTGTTAGGGTGTGGTGGTGGTGTTAGGGAGTGGTGGTGGTGTTAAGGTGGGGTGGGGGGTGGTGGAGGTAGTGGTGGTGGTGGAGGTAGTGGTGGTGGTGGGGGTGGTGGTGGTGTTAGGGGGTGGTGGTGGTGTTAGTGAGTGGTGGTGGTATTAGGTAGTGGGGGTGGTGGTGGTGTTAGGGGTGCTGGTGGTGGAGGTGGTGGTGGTGGTGGTGTTAGTGGGTGGTGGTGGTGGTGGGGGTGGTGGTGGTAGTGGGGTGGTGGTGGTGGTAGGGGGGTGGTGGTGGTGGTGTTAGGGGGTGGTGGTGGTGGTGTTAGGGGGGTGGTGGTGGTGGTGGTGTTAGTGGGTGGTGGTGGTGTTAGTGGGTGGGTGGTGGTGGGGGTGGTGGTGGTGGGGGTGGAGGTGGTGGTAGTGGTGGTGGTATTAGGTAGTGGGGGTGGTGGTGGTGTTAGGGGGTGGTGGTAGTGATGATGGTGGCGATGTTGGTGTTGTTGGTGGTTTTAGGGGGTGGTGTTAGGGGTTGGTGGTGGTGGTGGTGTTAGGGGGTGGTGTTAGGGGGTGGTGGTGGTGGTGGTGGTAGTGATGGTAGTGGTGTTAGCAGGTGGTGTTAGGAGGTGGTAGTGATGGTGGTGGTGTTAGTGGGTGGTGTTAGGGGGTGGTGTTAGCGGGTGGTAGTGGGGGTGGTGGTGGTAGTGATGGTGATGGTGTTAGGGGGTGGTGTTAGGGGGTGGTGTTAGCGGGTGGTAGTGATGGTGGTGGTGTTAGGGGGTGGTGGTGGTGGTGTTAGTGATGGTGATGGTGTTAGGGTGTGGTGGTGGTGTTTGTGGGTGGTGTTAGGGGTGGTGGTGGTGGTAGTGATGGTGATAGGGGGTGGTGGTGGTGTTAGCGGGTGGTGTTAGCGGGTGGTGTTGGTGGTCGTGGTGTTAGCGGGTGGTGGTAGTGATGGTGATGGTGTTAGGGGGTGGTGTTAGGGGGTGGTGTTAGCGGGTGGTAGTGATGGTGGTGGTGTTAGGGGGTGGTGGTGGTGGTGTTAGTGATGGTGATGGTGTTAGGGTGTGGTGGTGGTGTTTGTGGGTGGTGTTAGGGGGTGGTGGTGGTGGTGATGGTGTGTGGTGGTGAAGACATCAAAACTATGAAATAACACATATGTAATAACCAAAATCAAAATACATCAAATCTCTGACCAAATAGTTTCTTGTTCATACCAGATTTAAATTTCTTATTCATTTAAGCAAATGAGGTGGGGGTGGTGTTAGGGGGTGGTGTTAGGGTGGGGTGGGGGTGGTGTTACGGGGTGGTGGTGTTGGGGTGGTGGTGGTGGTGTTAGTGGGTGGTGGTGGTGGTGGGGGTGGTGGTGGTAGTGGGGTGGTGGTGGTGGTGTTAGGGGGGGTGGTGGTGGTGGTGTTAGGGGGTGGTGGTGGTGGTGGTGTTAGTGGGTGGTGGTGGTGTTAGTGGGTGGTGGTGGTGGTGGTATTAGGGGTGCTGGTGGTGGAGGTGGTGGTGGTGGTGTTAGTGGGTGGTGGTGGTGGTGGTGGTGGGGGTGGTGGTGGTAGTGGGGTGGTGGTGGTGGTAGTGTTAGGGGGTGGTGGTGGTGGTGTTAGGGGGTGGTGGTGGTGTTAGTGGGTGGTGGTGGTGTTAGTGGGTGGTGGTGGGGGTGGTGGTGTTAGGGGGTGGAGGTGGTGGTAGTGGTGGTGGTATTAGGTAGTGGGGGTGGTGGTGGTGTTAGAGGGTGGTGGTAGTGATGATGTTGGTGTTGTTGGTGGTTTTAGGGGGTGGTGTTAGGGGTTGGTGGTGGTGGTGGTGTTAGGGGTGGTGGTGGTGTTAGCGGGTGGTGTTAGCGGGTGGTGTTGGTGGTCGTGGTGTTAGCGGGTGGTGGTAGTGATGGTGATGGTGTTAGGGGGTGGTGTTAGGGGGTGGTGTTAGCGGGTGGTAGTGATGGTGGTGGTGTTAGGGGTGGTGGTGGTGGTGTTAGTGATGGTGATGGTGTTAGGGTGTGGTGGTGGTGTTTGTGGGTGGTGTTAGGGGGTGGTGGTGGTGGTGATGGTGTTAGGGTGTGGTGGTGGTGTTAGCGGGTGGTGTTAGCGGGTGGTGTTGGTGGTTGTGGTGTTAGCGGGTGGTGTTGGTGGTCGTGGTGTTAGCGGGTGGTGTTGGTGGTCGTGGTGTTAGCGGGTGGTGTTGGTGGTCGTGGTGTTAGCGGGTGGTGTTAGCGGGTGGTGTTGTTGGTGTTAGCGGGTGGTGTTGGTGGTCGTGGTGTTAGCGGGTGGTGTTGGTGGTGGTGGTGTTAGCGGGTGGTGTTGGTGGTCGTGGTGTTAGCCGGTGGTGTTGGTGGTGGTGGTGTTAGCGGGTGGTGTTGGTGGTGGTGGTGTTAGCGGGTGGTGTTGGTGGTGGTGGTGTTAGCGGGTGGTGTTGGTGGTCGTGGTGTTAGCGGGTGGTGTTGGTGGTGGTTGTGTTAGCGGGTGGTGTTGGTGGTCGTGGTGTTAGCGGGTGGTGTTGGTGGTGGTGGTGTTAGCGGGTGGTGTTGGTGGTCGTGGTGTTAGCGGGTGGTGTTGGTGGTGGTGGTGTTAGCGGGTGGTGTTGGTGGTCGTGGTGTTAGCTGGTGGTGTTGGTGGTGGTGGTGTTAGCGGGTGGTGTTGGTGGTCGTGGTGTTAGCGGGTGGTGTTGGTGGTGGTGTTAGCGGGTGGTGTTGGTGGTGGTGGTGTTTGTGGGTGGTGTTGGTGGTGGTGGTGTTAGCGGGTGGTGTTGGTGGTGGTGGTGTTAGCGGGTGGTGTTGGTGGTGGTGGTGTTAGCGGGTGGTGTTGGTGGTCGTGGTGTTAGCTGGTGGTGTTGGTGGTGGTGGTGTTAGCGGGTGGTGTTGGTGGTCGTGGTGTTAGCGGGTGGTGTTGGTGGTGGTGTTAGCGGGTGGTGTTGGTGGTGGTGGTGTTAGCGGGTGGTGTTGGTGGTGGTGGTGTTAGCGGGTGGTGTTGGTGTTAGCGGGTGGTGTTGGTGTTAGCGGGTGGTGTTGGTGGTCGTGGTGTTTGTGGGTGGTGTTAGCGGGTGGTGTTGGTGGTCGTGGTGTTTGTGGGTGGTGTTAGCAGGTGGTGGTAGTGATGATGGTGTTACGGTGTGGTGATGGTGTTAGCGGGTGGTGGTGGTGTTGGTGGTCATGGTGTTAGGGTGTGGTGGTGGTGTTTGTGGGTGGTGTTAGCGGGTGGTGTTGGTGTTAGCGGGTGGTGGTGGTGTTTGTGGGTGGTGTTAGCGGGTGGTGGTGGTGTTTGTGGGTGGTGTTAGCGGGTGGTGTTGGTGTTAGCGGGTGGTGTTGGTGTTAGCGGGTGGTGGTGGTGATGAATTCAATTTGACACATCTGACCTTCTGGTGTAGTACAGTAAGCAGTCAGTGTCCACAAAATGGTAGAACAAAACTGAAATGTGTACATAAAACATTTCCACGGTGAATAAACACACGGCTCACACGATGACAAAAACCTTACATTTATTTAACTAGGCAAGTCAGTTAGGAACAAATTCTTATTTACAACGACGGCCTAGGAACAGTGGCCTTGTTCAGGGGCAGAAGAACAGATTTTTTACCTTGTCAGCTCGGGATTCGATCTTGCAACCTTTCGGTTACTGGCCCAACACTCTAACCACTAGGCTACCCTGCTGCCCCTATTTTGGTGGCATTGGCCAATTTACTGACACAATAACTAGGTTTTGAAGCATGAATTAAATGTTTTGGGTGAGTTACTACATTTTTGCAGACATGTAATAGAGTTGTGATGTCCCATTAAACAGTTGAGACAGTTTCACTTACAGTTTAGAGAATGTTAAGACTGTTTTAAAAAAATTGCCAAAAAACGATTGACAAAAACTGTAATAGTAAATGGATAATGATAAATAACATGGAACAAAAATAGAAACACAAGTTGCGTACCGACATGAAACACAATAACAGAATCAATAACGCCTGGGGAAAGAACTACAGAGAGTGACAGATGCAGGGGAGGAAACCAGGCAAGGTGATGTAGTCCAGGTGAGTCAGAACAGTGAGTCTCATGAAGAACAGGTGAGTCGCATGAAGAACAGGTGAGTCTCATGAAGAACAGGTGAGCGTAACGATGATGGCAGGTGTGTGTAACTCGAGCCCCGGAGATGGGAAGCGGGAGTAGACGTGACAGTACCCCCTCCCTGACACGCGGCTCCAACCGCAGGATGAAGCCGACCAGAGGACAGTCCCGAGAACTAGGAACGGGCCGTTTGCTGGGAGTTGGGCACGGAAGCCTTACGAGCCAGCTGAGGCCCGGAAGCCTTGACGAGCCAGCTGAGGCACGGAAGCCTTACGAGCCAGCTGAGGCACGGAAGCCTTACAGGCCAGCTGAGGCACGGAAGCCTTACGAGCCAGCTGAGGCACGGAAGCCTGACGAGCCAGCTGAGGCACGGAAGCCTTACGAGCCAGCTGAGGCACGGAAGCCTTACAGGCCAGCTGAGGCATGGAAGCCTTACAGGCCAGCTGAGGCACGGAAGCCTTACGAGCCAGCTGAGGCACGGAAGCCTTACAGGCCAGCTAAGGCACGGAAGCTTTACAGGCCAGCTGAGGCACGGAAGCCTTACGAGCCAGCTGAGGCACGGAAGCTTTACAGGCCAGCTGAGGCACGGAAGCCTTACAGGCCAGCTGAGGCACGGAAGCCTTACAGGCCAGCTAAGGCACGGAAGCTTTACAGGCCAGCTGAGGCACGGAAGCCTTACGAGCCAGCTGAGGCACGGAAGCCTTACAGGCCAGCTGAGGCACGGAAGCCTTACAGGCCAGCTGAGGCACGGAAGCCTTACGAGCCAGCTAAGGCACGGAAGCCTTACAGGCCAGCTGAGGCACGGAAGCTTTACAGGCCAGCTGATTCACGGAAGCCTTACGAGCCAGCTGAGGCACGGAAGCCTTAGGAGCCAGCTGAGGCACGGAAGCCTTACGAGCCAGCTGAGGCACGGAAGCCTTACGAGCCAGCTGAGGCACGGAAGCCTTACAGGCCAGCTGAGGCACGGAAGCCTTTTACGAGCCAGCTGAGGAACGTGAAGCCTTACGAGCCAGCTGAGGCACGGAAGCCTTAGGTGAGCCAGCTGAGGCACGGAAGCCTTACAGGCCAGCTGAGGCACGGAAGCCTTACAGGCCAGCTGAGGCACGGAAGCCTTGAAGCCAGCTAAGGCACGGAAGCCTTACAGGCCAGCTAAGGCACGGAAGCTTTACAGGCCAGCTGAGGCACGGAAGCCTTACGAGCCAGCTGAGGCACGGAAGCCTTACAGGCCAGCTGAGGCACGGAAGCCTTACAGGCCAGCTGAGGCACGGAAGCCTTACGAGCCAGCTAAGGCACGGAAGCCTTACAGGCCAGCTAAGGCACGGAAGCTTTACAGGCCAGCTGAGGCACGGAAGCCTTACGAGCCAGCTGAGGCACGGAAGCCTTACAGGCCAGCTGAGGCACGGAAGCCTTACAGGCCAGCTGAGGCACGGAAGCCTTACGAGCCAGCTAAGGCACGGAAGCCTTACAGGCCAGCTAAGGCACGGAAGCTTTACAGGCCAGCTGATTCACGGAAGCCTTACGAGCCAGCTGAGGCACGGAAGCCTTACGAGCCAGCTGAGGCACGGAAGCCTTGAGCCAGCTGAGGCACGGAAGCGTTACGAGCCAGCTGAGGCACGGAAGAACAGGTGAGCCAGCTGAGGCACGGAAGCCTCACGAGCCAGCTGAGGCACGAAGAGCCAGCCTTACGAGCCAGCTGATGCACGGAAGCGTTACGAGCCAGCTGAGGCACGGAAGCCTTACGAGCCAGCTGTGGCACTGAGAAGCCTGAGGCACGAGCCAGCTGAGGCACGGAAGCCTTACGAGCCAGCTGAGGCACGGAAGCCTTACGAGCCATGAGGCACGGAAGCCTTACGAGCCAGCTGAGGCGAACCCGATGTCACCATTAAAAAAGAAAATCCCTGTTGCTTCCCTTTAGTGAGGCATTATCCTGTAACGTGGGACGTTGGGAGTTGGGAAGCAAGTACAGGGAGTGAATTTAATAATAAATGAAACATGCGACAAAACAGGAAACATGAAACAGGAAAAAGTAGCGTACAGACATGAAACCCAGTAACATAATCAATAACGCCTGGGGAAAGAACTACAGAGAGTGACAGATGCAGGGAGGAAATCCGGAAGATGATGGAGTCCAGGTGAGTCTCATGAAGCGCAGGTGTGCTTATTAACAATGGTGGCAGGTGTGAGTAATTATGAGTAAACTTGCGACTTCGAGCGCCGGAGAGGGAGTAGATGTGACAAGGTGTGCCTTCTTAAAAGTTAAAGTTGGAATTTATTTTCTTCTTAATGCGTTTGAGTCAATCAGTTGTGTTGTGACAAGGTAGGGGTGGGTATACAGAAGATAGTCCTATTTGGTAAAAGACCAAGTCCCATATTATGGCAAGAACAGCTCAAATAAGCAAAGAGAAATGACAGTCCATCATTACTTTAAGACATGAAGGTCAGTCAATACGGATTTTTTTTAAAAAGAACTTTGAAAGTTTCTTCAAGTGCAGTTGCAAAAACCATCGAGCGATATGATGAAACTGGCTTTCATGAGGACCGTCAAAGGAACAGAAGACCCAGAGTTGCCTCTGCTGCAGAGGTTAAAGTTCATTAGAATTACCAGCCTCAGAAATTGCAGCCCAAATAAATGCTTCACAAAGCACAAGTAACAGACTCATCTCAACATCAACTGTTCAGAGGAGACTGCGTGAATCAGGCCTCCATGGTTGAATTGCTGAAAAGAAAGCACTACTAAAGGACACCAATAAGAAAAAGAGACTTGCTTGGGCCAAGAAACACGAGCAATCGACATTAGACCGGTGGAAATTTGAAATTTCGTCTGGAGTCCAAATGTGAGATTTTTGGTTCCAACCACCATGTCTTTGTGAGATTTTCTGTGTTTCTGCATTAGATGACCTGGCCTCCACAATCCCCTGACCTCAACCAAATTGAGATGGTTGGACCGCGGAGTGAAGGAAAAGCAGCCAACAAGTGCTCAGCGTATGTGGGAACTCCTACAAGACGGTTGGAAAAGTATTCCAGGTGAAGCTGGTTGACAGAATGCCAAGAGTGTGCAAAGCTGTCATCAAGGCAAAGGGTGGCTGTTTAACACTTTTTTGGTTACTACATGATTCATAGTTTTGATGTCTTCACTATTATTCTACAATGTAGAAAATAGTAAAAATAAAATAAAAACCATTGAACGAGTAGGTATTCTAAAACTTTTGAGCGGTAGTGTTACCAGATGCGCGCGCACACACACACACACACACACACACACACACACACACACACACACACACACACACACACACACACACACACACACACACACACACACACACACACACACACACACGCTGAACCACATGACACAACTCTCTCAAGGAAGGTGTGTGTGTTTGTCATTCTCCCACCAGATGATTAACAGCCTACACTATTTCTGTGGTAACTTTTTATTGTTCTGCGTGAGTGAATCTCCGACACAGACAACCACAGAGCTCTGAGGAAGATTACATCAAAACCAATTAAATAAAAACCCTCTCTCTGCATCCCAAATGACACTCTATTCCCTATGAAGTGCACTACTTTTGACCAGGACCCATAGTCTGGGTTTATCAGCGCTTGGGATGCACGCCTAAGATTATGCATAGAAAGATCTGTCGACGAGAGCTACTGGGTGCTTAGTTTTGAGCTTTTAGCTGACAGACAGACAGACAGACAGACAGACAGACAGACAGACAGACAGACAGACAGACAGACAGACAGACAGACAGACAGACAGACAGACAGACAGACAGACAGACAGACTGACTGACTGACTGACTGACTGACTGACTGACTGGCTGGCTGGCTGGCTGGCTGACTGACTGACTGGCTGACTGACTGACTGACTGGCTGACTGACTGACTGACTGACTGACTGACTGGCTGTGTGACTGACTGACTGGCCGACTGACCGACTGACCGGCTGACCGACTGACCGACTGGCCGACTGACCGACTGGCCGACTGACCGACTGACCGACTGACTGACTGACTGGATTGCTGGCTGACTGACCGACTGACTGACTGGATTGCTGGCTGACTGGCTGGCTGACTGACTGACTGGCTGACTGTCTGTCTGAGGCTTTAGGGGAATAGAGCAGAGAGCTGAACAGCAGGGCTACATAGTCAAGGCCATTTCTGCTGCTCTCTATTTTCTCTGCTGAAATGATGTGGTGGTTGGCTGGGGAACATCTGTGGTCTTTAGAAGCACTAGTAAACTGGGTGGAGTGGGAGAAGGCAACAGAGAAGGCGACAGAGGACTAAAAGAAGAGTAGAGAGAGAAACAGAGAGGAGAAGGGGAATTTGTAGCCAGCTTGTTGAAGCATGTACTGTCTATTGACAACACACACACACACACACTTACGCACACACAGCACACGGTGAGACTGTGTTATTTGGTGAGAGTGCTGGTATTTGAGATGAGTGTATTTCATTGGAACTGATGTGTGTAGTGAGAGATTCCTCACGCTACCCCTTGCTACTAACTAAAGCCTAATATGGTCATTTATCATACAACCCTTCATTCCACATTCCATCCTCCCTGAGACAAACCCAGTGGGACTTAGGTCATAGTAGTCAAACACAATGTAACGGCTGTCGTGGGATGAAGAAGGTGAGGACCAAGGTGCAGCGTGGTACATGTTCATCTGTTTATTTGGAACTGAACACTGAATAGCAAAACAATAAAACATTTATTTTTACATTTTACCTTTATTTAACCTTTATTTAACCTTTATTTAACTGGTTGTTCAGGGGCAGAACGACAGACCTGTACCTTGTCAGCTCGGGGATTCGAACTTGCAACCTTTACGGTTACTAGTCCAACGCTCTAACCACTAGGCTACCCTGCCGCCCCAGAGAGCACATCCGAAACAGTTCTGTCTGGTGCAGACACACAAAAACAGAAGGCAACTACCCATAAACACAGGTGGGAACAGGCTACCTAAGTATGGTTCTCAATCAGAGACAACGATAGACAGCTGCCTCTGATTGTGAACCATACCAAGGCAAACTCATAGAAATACAACACACAGAACAAAACAGAATGACAAACAGACTACCCACCCCAACTCACACCCTGACCAAACCAAAATAGAGACATAAAAAAGGAACTAAGGTCAGGACATGACACAGATCTCTCAGACAGAACCAGTGGGTCCAAGGAACAGTAGTCGTCTTCAAGCACGACTCTCTCAGACAGAACCAGTGAGTCCAAGGAACAGTAGTCGTCTTCAAGCACGGCTCTCTCAGACAGAACCAGTGGGTCCAAGGAACAGTAGTCGTCTTCAAGCACGGCTCTCTCAGACAGAACCAGTGTCTCCAAGGAATAATAGTCGTCTTCAAGCACGGCTCTCTCAGACAGAACCAGTGTCTCCAAGGAATAATAGTTGTCTTCAAGCAAAAAAACACCAAGGGTGAATGAAAGAATAGGGAGAAAGGACCTTAGATCAGCATCTAGTGGAAACTTCACCAACTAAGTGGTGATATTTCTGATATCAAATGGTTTCTGAGGCATCATCACCCAGATAGCCTCCAGATTGGTAGTGGATAACACTTCCATTCTAAACATGTAAAGTGAGCATTGGAGAGAGAACCCCCCTCTAAACCAATCCATCAGCATGTGTGTCATGGGGACAATCCCTTGACTGCTTATTGTAAAATATTCAAGGCTTTTGTTTGATGACCATATGTTGAGCAGATGATCAGTGTAAAAATGTAAAACTCCCACAAAAACCATGGATGATCTAACCTATCAACCCTAATGAGTTCACCACCTATTCCTTATGTAGCGCAATACTTTGGACCAGGGCCCATAGGGAACAGGGGTACACAGTCATAGCCTACATTACAATGAAACAAAATCTTCTTCTAGCTGCTTAGTGTCTGTCTAGCTGGTTGGTTGGTTTGGATGTCGATATCCTGTTTGAGGACCTGGGCCAAGTGTCTCCTGGGTGCGAGGTACACGACTAGGACACGGGGGAAGAAAGGAAAGAGGGATGGAGGGGGGCTTAGGGAGGGGAAGAGAGAGAAGGATAATGGGTAGAGACGGTGATGTCATATAGGAGTGTGTGTCTGTGTGTAATGTGTCTGTGTGTAATGTGTCTGTCTGTGTGTAATGTGTCTGTGTGTAATGTGTCTGTGTGTAATGTGTCTGTGTGTAATGTGTCTGTGTGTAATGTGTCTGTCTGTGTGTAATGTGTCTGTGTGTAATGTGTCTGTCTGTGTGTAATGTGTCTGTGTGTAATGTGTCTGTGTGTAATGTGTCTGTGTGTAATGTGTCTGTGTGTAATGTGTCTGTGTGTAATGTGTCTGTGTGTAATGTGTCTGTGTGTAATGTGTCTGTGTGTAATGTGTCTGTGTGTAATGTGTCTGTGTGTAATGTGTCTGTCTGTGTGTAATGTGTCTGTGTGTAATGTGTCTGTGTGTAATGTGTCTGTGTGTAATGTGTCTGTGTGTAATGTGTATCTTCTTCAGACATCTGGGGGCGAGGACACGGCTGCAGTCCAAGGAGTGGAGAGGTGAAAGATCACAACCTACAGTAACCAGTCAAAAGTTTGGTCTCACCTACTCATTGAAAGGTTTTTCCTAATGTTTTTTTACTATTTTCTACATTGTAGAATAACACATATGGAATCCTGTAGTAACCAAAAAAAGTGTTACACAAATCAAAATATATTTTAGATTCTTCAAAGTCGCCAACTTTTACCTTGATGACAGCTTTGCATACTCTTGGCATTCTATCAACCAGCTTCATGAGGAATGCTTTTCCAACAGTCTTGAAGGAGTTCCCACATATGCTGAGCACTTGTTGGCTGCTTTTCCTTCACTCTACACAGTAACCCACAGGCACTGGGTGAAAATCATCAGTGAAGAGGACAACAAGAGTCTCAGACCCAGGCAGACAGATGTTTAATTGGGTTGAGGTCGGGTGATTGTGGAGACCAGGCCATCTGATGCAGCACTCCATCACTTTCCTTCTTGGTCAAGTAGCCCTTACACAGCCTGGAGGTGTGTGTTGGGTTATTTTCCTGTTGAAAAACAAATGATAGTCCCACTAAGTGCAAACCAGTTGGGATGGGATATCGCTGCAGAATGCTGTGGTAGACATGCTGGTTATTAAGTGTGCCTTGAATTCTCAATAAATCACAGACAGTGTCACCAGCAAAGCACCTCCACTCCATCACACCACTTCCTCCATGCTTCACGGTGGGAACCACACATGCGGAGATCATCCGTTCACCTACTCTGCGTCTCGAAAAGACACAGCGGTTGGAACCAAAAATCTCACATTTGTACTAATCAGACCAAAGGACAGATTTCCACGGGTCTAATGTCCACTGCTCGTGTTTCTTGCCCCAAGCAAGTCTCTTTTTCTCATTGGTGTCCTTTAGTAGTGGTTTCTTTGCAGCAATTTGACCACGAAGGCCTGATTCATGCAGTCTCCTCTGAACAGTTGATGTTGAGATGTGTTTGTTACTTTAGTTTTGGCTGCAATTTCTGAGGCTGGTACCTCTAATGAACTTATCCTCTGCAGCAGAGGTAACTCTGGGTCTTCCTTTCCTGTGGCGGTCCTCATGAGAGCCAGTTTCATCATAGCGCTTGATGGTTTTTGCGACTGCACTTGAAGAAAGTTCTTGAACTATTCTGCTTTGACTGACCTTCATGTCTTAAAGTAATGACGGACTGTCGTTTCTCTTTGCTAATCTGAGCTGTTCTTACCTTGATACCAATGGACTTGGTATTTTACCAAACAGGGCTAACTTCTGTATACCACCCCTACCTTGTCACAACACAACTGATTGGCTCAAACACAATAAGAAGGAAAGATATTCCACAAATTAACTTTTAAAAAGGCACACCTGTTAATTGAAATGCATTCCAGGTGACTACCTCATGAAGTTGTTTGAGAGAATGCCAAGAGTGTACAAATCTGTCATCAAGGCAAAGGGTGCCAACTTTGAAGAGTCTCAAATATAAAATATATTTAGATTCAAATTTTTTAAACACTGTTTTGGTTACTACATGATTCCATATGTGTTATTTAATAGTTTTGATATCTTCACTATTATTCTACAAAGTAGAAAATAGTAAAAAAAATAAAGAGAAACCCTTGAATGAGTAGGTGTTCTAAACATTTTGACTGGTACTGTAGATGCGCCTGAACACCCACACCTGACGGGACTCACCTAAATATAATGATCATCAGAATGAAGAAACCGACTTAATGACATACTACTGAACAACACGATTGCACACACACACACACACACAGACACAGACACAGACACAGACACAGACACAGACACAGACACACAGACACACAGACACACAGACACACAGACACACAGACACAGACACAGACACAGACACAGACACAGACACACACACACACACACACACACACACACACACAGACACACACACACACACACACACACACACACACACACACACACACACACACACACACACACACACACACACACACACACCTGATCTGAATCATACCAGCACATTACGCAGTAACCCACAGGCACGTGGTGCAAATCATCCGTGGAGGATGATGACAGAGTCTCAGACCCAGACAGACAGACGTTCCATCTAGAACAGGGATGGAGCAACGTTGAAACAACAGAAACGTGAAATCTGAACTCATCATAAGGCGTTGCTCGACCGGGCAATTGTTTTTCTTTTTTTTTTTGTGAGCACCGAGGAAGGCATTTAAAATATCGAATTTCACATGGTTCTCTCTAATCGTCTGAGATCGAAGTCTATTTGTAGTGATCGGGCTGGTTTAAATAGTTTCATCGTCTGATGGTATACAGGAATGTTTTCAGATCAGTCTGGCTCCTTACTGAACGGATCCTCCACATAATGTATTACTGATAGAGACAGGTAACACAGTGGAACAGAACCTCTTCATAATGTATTACTGATAGAGACAGGTAACACAGTGGAACAGAACCTCTTCATAATGTATTACTGATAGAGACAGGTAACACAGTGGAACAGAAGCTCTTCATAATGTATTACTGATAGAGACAGGTAACACAGTGGAACAGAACCTCTTCATAATGTATTACTGATAGAGACAGGTAACACAGTGGAACAGAACCTCTTCATAATGTATTACTGATAGAGACAGGTAACACAGTGGAACAGAAGCTCTTCATAATGTATTACTGATAGAGACAGGTAACACAGTGGAACAGAACCTCTTCATAATGTATTACTGATAGACACAGATAACACCGTGGAACAGAACCTCTCCATCAGACCAGCATGTTTTGTCTTTGTCCCAAATGACATCCTTTATTCCCTATACCCCACTTAAAGGTCTCTGGTCAAACGTAGTGCATTTCTGTCTGTCTATAGGTGGAAAGGGTGTGATTTGTGCCGCACCCCATCTGTCCACCACCGTACTGCTTTCTCTTTGTTCCCGTAATGTGACCGCAGGGAGAGGAGAAAAGAAAAGCTCCAGACAAAACGCAGGTGTGCGTACTAGTTGTGGAGGTATAGCTGCCGAGTAGAAGAAGTCCACTGTTCTGCATTGACATGAAGAGGTTCGTTAACCTCTGCCGTTTGAATCACATGCAAACATCTGGTTTGAGTTTGAATGACTAACTTTGATTAGTTAGTTCAACTAAAGCCTGAAGCCTTTGGGTTTTCACAGTCAGGATTTAGACTGATGTTATAAATACAACGCCCACTCTGGTTGAACTTGTATGTTGCTTCAGAAATACCCAGGGTGTAGAAATACAATTAAAAACAGCTAATGAATTACATTAACATTCTGATCAGACGTTTTCAACAGTAACAGAGCAGACGACCAAACAGACACAAACAGAGCAGAATATAATCAGTTCACAGAATCACATACATACCCTGTTCAGAGAGCTGGCTTGGTCTCCCAGGCCTTACACAGGATACCATTAAGGAAGAGGTGGGTAGCCGCATGGGCCAGACTCCTGTCAACAAGTGATAGACTTGTCTACATTAGACTGGGTCAGAGAGAGAGAGAGAGAGACAGAGAGAATGAGAGAGAAGAGAGAGAGGGGAGAGAGAGAGAATGAGAGAGAGAACGAGAGACGAGAGAGAGAACGAGAGGGAGAAGAGAGAGAACGAGAGGGAGAAGAGAGAGAGAGAGAGACAGAAAGAGAGAGAGAACAAGATAGAGAAAGAGAGAGAGAGACAGAAAGAGAGGGAGAAGAGAGAGAGAAAGAGGGGGAGAGGAGAGAGAAGGGAGAGAGAGACAGACAGAAAGAGAAAGAGGGAGAAGAGAGAGAGAGAGAAGGAGTGGGAGAAGAGAGAGAGAGAGAGAGAGAGAAGGAGAGAGAGAGAGAGAACGAGAGAGAGAACGAGAAACAGAGAGAGAAGGAGAGAGAGAGAGAACGAGAAACAGAGAGAGATAAGGAGAGGGAGAAGAGAGAGAGAGAGAGAATGAGAAAGAGAGAAGGAGAGAGAGAGAGAGAGAGAGAGAAAGAAAGAGAGAGAGAGAGAAAGAAAGAGAGAGAGAAGGAGAGAGTCGGCCTGTGAGAGAGAGAGAGAGAGTCGACCTGTGCTCACCCTAGAGAGGAATTTTGTTTCTTACAAAGAGCACCGGGGACTAAGGGAGGGGAACGGAATGGTGACCTCGCCACTTTGACCTTTGACATTACTGGACCGTCCTCTAAAAAATGTGGTCATTTCTGAGGGCGTAACTTTGTCATTATGGAATAGCAAGCTGCTAGCCCGAACACGTTGTTTCAATTTAGTCCATTATTAGAGGAACAGAGCATAGTAGAGGAAGACTTTCAACATGAAACGTTTGTGACAGTAATATACTTGCGGGTATCTGAACGTATGTTTTTTTTTATTTTATTTCACCTTCATTTAACCAGGTAGGCAAGTTGAGAACAAGTTCTCATTTACAATTGCGACCTGGCCAAGATAAAGCAAAGCAGTTCGACAGATACAACGACACAGAGTTACACATGGAGTAAAACAAACATACAGTCAATAATACAGTATAAACAAGTCTATATACAATGTGAGCAAATGAGATGAGAAGGGAGGTAAAGGCAAAAAAGGCCATGGTGGCAAAGTAAATACAATATAGCAAGTAAAACACTGGAATGGTATATTTGCAATGGAAGAATGTGCAAAGTAGAAATAAAAATAATGGGGTGCAAAGGAGCAAAATAAATAAATAAATTAAATACATTTGGGAAAGAGGTAGTTGATTGGTCTAAATTATAGGTGGGCTATGTACAGGTGCAGTAATCTGTGAGCTGCTCTGACAGTTGGTGCTTAAAGCTAGTGAGGGAGATAAGTGTTTCCAGTTTCAGAGATGTTTGTAGTTCGTTCCAGTCATTGGCAGCAGAGAACTGGAAGGAGAGGCGGCCAAAGAAAGAATTGGTTTTGGGGGTGACTAGAGAGATATACCTGCTGGAGCGTGTGCTACAGGTGGGAGATGCTATGGTGACCAGCGAGCTGAGATAAGGGGGGACTTTACCTAGCAGGGTCTTGTAGATGACATGGAGCCAGTGGGTTTGGCGACGAGTATGAAGCGAGGGCCAGCCAACGAGAGCGTACAGGTCGCAATGGTGGGTAGTATATGGGGCTTTGGTGACAAAACGGATTGCACTGTGATAGACTGCATCCAATTTGTTGAGTAGGGTATTGAAGGCTATTTTGTAAATGACATCGCCAAAGTCGAGGATTGGTAGGATGGTCAGTTTTACAAGGGTATGTTTGGTAGCATGAGTGAAGGATGCTTTGTTGCGAAATAGGAAGCCAATTCTAGATTTAACTTTGGATTGGAGATGTTTGATGTGAGTCTGGAAGGAGAGTTTACAGTCTAACCAGACACCTAAGTATTTGTAGTTGTCCACGTATTCTAAGTCAGAGCCGTCCAGAGTAGTGATGTTGGTCAGGCGGGTAGGTGCAGGTAGCGATCGGTTGAAGAGCATGCATTTAGTTTTACTTGTATTTAAGAGCAATTGGAGGCCACGGAAGGAGAGTTGTATGGCATTGAAGCTTGCCTGGAGGGTTGTCCAAAGAAGGGCCGGAAGTATACAGAATGGTGTCGTCTGCGTAGAGGTGGATCAGAGAATCACAAGCAGCAAGAGCAACATCATTGATGTATACAGAGAAGAGAGTCGGCCCGAGAATTGAACCCAGTGGCACCTCCATATAGACTGCCCTCCGATTTTACACACTGAACTCTATCTGAGAAGTAGTTGGTGAACCAGGCGAGGCAGTCGTTTGAGAAACCAAGGCTGTTGAGTCTGCCGATAAGAATGTGGTGATTGACAGAGTCGAAAGCCTTTGCCAGGTCATAGGGTGCACGTTATGAGGAGCAGGGCACCATTTGGGATGCATCCTGTGTGATTGCACAGCCTGATACCCGAGGGCAGTATAAAATGATATGATTCATGAAGCACGTTGTTAATCAATGTGAGGCTTCTGGAGTGGAGTGGCTAAAAACTGACGCAGGCCAGTGCATCTACTGTCATTGTCAGGAAACCCACAGGGAGATTTATACTCTATGGCCTAAGTCTGGTTGCACCCTGATTCTCCATCCTTGGGACACAGTACAGGGAGATAACCAGGGAGAAGGCTCTTCAGTCCAGGGAGATAACCAGGGAGAAGGCTCTTCAGTCCAGGGAGATAACCAGGGAGAAGGCTCTTCAGTCCAGGGAGATAACCAGGGAGAAGGCTCTTCAGGGAGAAGGCTCTTCAGTCCAGGGAGATAACAGTACAGGGAGATAACCAGGGAGAAGGCTCTCCAGGGAGATAACAGAAGGCTCTTCAGTCCAGGGAGATAACCAGGGAGAAGGCTCTTCAGTCCAGGGAGATAACCAGGGAGAAGGCTCTTCAGTACAGGGAGATAACCAGGGAGAAGGCTCTTCAGTCCAGGGAGATAACCAGGGAGAAGGCTCTTCAGTCCAGGGAGATAACCAGGGAGAAGGCTCTTCAGTCCAGGGAGATAACCAGGGAGAAGGCTCTTCAGTCCAGGGAGATAACCAGGGAGAAGGCTCTTCAGTCCAGGGAGATAACCAGGGAGAAGGCTCTTCAGTCCAGGGAGATAACCAGGGAGAAGGCGCTTCAGTACAGGGAGATAACCAGGGAGAAGGCTCTTCAGTCCAGGGAGATAACCAGGGAGAAGGCTCTTCAGTCCAGGGAGATAACCAGGGAGAAGGCTCTTCAGTCCAGGGAGATAACCAGGGAGAAGGCTCTTCAGTCCAGGGAGATAACCAGGGAGAAGGCTCTTCAGTCCAGGGAGATAACCAGGGAGAAGGCTCTTCAGTACAGGGAGATAACCAGGGAGAAGGCGCTTCAGTACAGGGAGATAACCAGGGAGAAGGCTCTTCAGTCCAGGGAGATAACCAGGGAGAAGGCTCTTCAGTCCAGGGAGATAACCAGGGAGAAGGCTCTTCAGTCCAGGGAGATAACCAGGGAGAAGGCTCTTCAGTCCAGGGAGATAACCAGGGAGAAGGCGCTTCAGTACAGGGAGATAACCAGGGAGAAGGCTCTTCAGTCCAGGGAGATAACCAGGGAGAAGGCTCTTCAGTCCAGGGAGATAACCAGGGAGAAGGCTCTTCAGTCCAGGGAGATAACCAGGGAGAAGGCTCTTCAGTCCAGGGAGATAACCAGGGAGAAGGCTCTTCAGTCCAGGGAGATAACCAGGGAGAAGGCGCTTCAGTACAGGGAGATAACCAGGGAGAAGGATCTTCAGTCCAGGGAGATAACCAGGGAGAAGGCTCTTCAGTCCAGGGAGATAACCAGGGAGAAGGCTCTTCAGTCCAGGGAGATAACCAGGGAGAAGGCTCTTCAGTACAGGGAGATAACCAGGGAGAAGGCTCTTCAGTCCAGGGAGATAACCAAGGAGAAGGCGCTTCAGTCCAGGGAGATAACCAGGGAGAAGGCTCTTCAGTCCAGGGAGATAACCAGGGGGGAAGGTCCTTCAGTCCAGGGAGATAACCAGGGAGAAGGCTCTTCAGTCCAGGGAGATAACCAGGGGGAAGGCCCTTCAGTCCAGGGAGATAACCAGGGGGGAAGGTCCTTCAGTCCAGGGAGATAACCAGGGGGAAGGCCCTTCAGTCCAGGGAGATAACCAGGGGGAGGCCCTTCAGTCCAAGGAGATAACCAGGGAAGGCCCTTCAGTCCAAGGAGATAACCAGGGAAGGCCCTTGGGACATAGTCCAGGGAGATAACCAGAGGGAACGTCTCCCTCTGAGTAACAAATTAAGGTAAATCAAATCAAATGTTATTTGTCACATACACATATTTAGCAGATCTTATTGCGGGTGTAGCGAAATGCTTGTGTTCCTAGCTCCAACAATTGCAGTAATATGGAGAGAAGAAGAAGAGGAGAGAAGACTCCGACTAACTTGACGCACCCCCTTTGGGAGCATGGCTGTCCACTATGGATCTCCACCTCACTCTCTTCTGTGTGAGAGGGGCTTATTCCTCGAGCCAGGAGATTCCACACGTTGCTCCGCTGCTGTAGAGTGGAGCGTAGAGGAAGAAAATAATCCACTAGTCTTTTTTCAGTGTTCTTCAGGCTGATTGAACTCATCAATATTGATCAAGCCCTTTATTGAATGCTGTGTTTGTTAGAACTGGACTAGAGCAAACATGTCCTCCCCAGTGAAGGAAAGGGTTGTCATGTGACGTCTGTCTGTCTGCCTGCCTGCCTGCCTGCCTGCCTGTCTGCCTGCCTGCCTGTCTGCCTGCCTGCCTGCCTGCCTGCCTGCCTGCCTGCCTGCCTGCCTGCCTGCGTCAGATCTTCAGTCATTCAGTCAGGCATCTGGAGGACAGCTCAGAGGCCCCCGGGCTATCTGGAGCTTGGCCACAGTACATTATTACGAACCTGTCTAGTCTTCTGGCAAACCTTTACAGATGACCTTGTGGTTGAGATGACGTTGAATTTTAGCCAAATTCTGTTATTCTGCCTCCAGAAACAGTCTTCTATTTTCTTTGATCCGTTGCTCTACGGTAACTAGACTTGGCCAGGTAGAGCGAAACGGTTGATGAATCATGAATAACATCACTGTTAGCCGGAGTTCACCCCTCAATCAGTCATTTTTACATTAGCTCAGGAAATCTTGTTAATCTATTTCCACACGAGAGAGATACAAAAAAAACTTTTCCACCAGAATGTTCCCTGCGAGAGACCGTGAGAACTAGAGAAAAAAGGAGAGATTAGATAAGGACCAAAGGAGAGAACAAAAGTATTCAATGAGAATACAAAATACCTTCAGCCTAAGGAAGGAAAAGATTTGACCTCTTTTAATTCAGGAAATAAAATGTAAGAAGGCCAGATGGCAGGAAGTACGGAATTGAATCACTCTCAGATAGACCTAACAAGACCAGTGGGGATAGGTACTGTAGTTGAACAGACCTGGGTCTAACTAGGGGGATAGGTACTGTAGTTGAACAGACCTGGGTCTAACTAGGGGGATAGGTACTGTAGTTGAACAGACCTGGGTCTAATTAGGGTGAAAGGTAGATAGCAGATAATACCTGGGTTTAACTAGGGGGAAAGTAGATTTCAGATCAGACCTGGGTTTAACTAGGGGGAAAGGTAGATAGCAGATCGTACCTGGGATTAACTAGGGGGAAAGGTAGATAGCAGATCATACCTGGGTCTAACTAGGGGGAAAGGTAGATCATACCTGGGTTTAACTAGGGGGAAAGGTAGATAGCAGATCATACCTGGGATTAACTAGGGGGAAAGGTAGATAGCAGATCATACCTGGGTCTAACTAGGGGGAAAGGTAGATAGCAGATCAGACCTGGGTCTAACTAGGGGGAAAGGTAGATAGCAGATCAGACCTGGGTCTGACTAGGGGGAAAGGTAGATAGCAGATCAGACCTGGGTCTGACTAGGGGGAAAGGTAGATAGCAGATCAGACCTGGGTCTAACTAGGGGGAAAGGTAGATAGCAGATCAGACCTGGGTCTAACTAGGGGGAAAGGTAGATAGCAGATCATACCTGGGTCTGACTAGGGGGAAAGGTAGATCATACCTGGGTTTAACTAGGGGGAAAGGTAGATAGCAGATCATACCTGGGATTAACTAGGGGGAAAGGTAGATAGCAGATCATACCTGGGTCTAACTAGGGGGAAAGGTAGATAGCAGATCAGACCTGGGTCTAACTAGGGGGAAAGGTAGATAGCAGATCAGACCTGGGTCTAACTAGGGGGAAAGGTGGACAGCAGATCATACCTGGGTTTAACTAGGGGGAAAGTAGATAGCAGATCATACCTGTGTTTAACTAGGGGGAAAGTAGATAGCAGATCATACCTGTGTTTAACTAGGGGGAAAGGTAGATAGCAGATCATACCTGGGTTTAACTAGGGGGAAAGGTAGATCATACCTGGGTCTGACTAGGGGGAAAGGTAGATCATACCTGGGTCTAACTAGGGTGAAAGGTAGATAGCAGATCTTACCTGGGTCTAACTAGGGGGAAATGGTAGATAGCAGATCATACCTGGGTCTAACTAGGGGGAAAGGTAGATCATACCTGGGTTTAACTAGGGGGAAAGGTAGATCTTACCTGGGTCTAACTAGGGGGAAAGGTAGATAGCAGATCATACCTGGGTCTAACTAGGGGGAAAGGTATATAGCAGATCATACCTGGGTCTAACTAGGGGGAAAGGTAGATCATACCTGGGTTTAACTAGGGGGAAAGGTAGATCATACCTGGGTCTAACTAGGGGGAAAGGTAGATCATACCTGGGTTTAACTAGGGGGAAAGGTAGATCTTACCTGGGTCTAACTAGGGGGAAAGGTAGATAGCAGATCATACCTGGGTCTAACTAGGGGGAAAGGTATATAGCAGATCATACCTGGGTCTAACTAGGGGGAAAGGTAGATCATACCTGGGTTTAACTAGGGGGAAAGGTAGATCATACCTGGGTCTAACTAGGGGGAAAGGTAGATAGCAGATCATACCTGGGTCTAACTAGGGGGAAAGGTATATAGCAGATCATACCTGGGTCTAACTAGGGGGAAAGGTATATAGCAGATCATACCTGGGTCTAACAAGGGGGAAAGGTAGATAGCAGATCATACCTGGGTCTAACTAGGGGGAAAGGTAGATAGCAGATCATACCTGGGTCTAACTAGGGGGAAGGGTATATAGCAGATCAGACCTGAGTCTAACTAGGGGGAAAGGTAGATAGCAGATCAGACCTGGGATTAACTAGGGGGAAAGGTAGATAGCAGATCATACCTGGGATTAACTAGGGGGAAAGGTAGATAGCAGATCATACCTGGGATTAACTAGGGGGAAAGGTAGATAGCAGATCATTCATATAAATCAGAAATAATAGAAGTTCAGGAATCGTACCCAGTGGAACACCATATTCGGGCTTGGGTCACAACTTGACCGATATTTTGTGGACACCTGCTCGTCGAACCTCTCATTTCAACGTCATGGGCATTAATATGGAGTTGGCACCCCCTTTGCTGCTATAACAGCCTCCACTGCTCTGGGAAGGCTTTCCACTAGATGTTGTAACATTGCTGCAGGGACTTGCTTCCATTCAGCCACAAGAGCATTAGTGAGGTCGGGTTACTGATGTTGGGCGACTAAGCCTGGGTCGCAGTCTGCATTCCAATTCATCCCAAAGGTGTTCGATGGGGTTGAGGTCAGGGTTCTGTGCAGGCCAGTCAAGTTATTCCAAACCGATCTCGACAAACCATTTATGTATGGACCTCGCTTTGTGCACGGGGGCATTGTCATGCTGAAACAGGAAAGGACCTTCCCCAAACTGTTTCCACATAGTTGGAAGCACAGAATTGTCTAGAATGTCATTGTATTCTATACCATTAAGATTTATCTAATGGGCCGAGTGCGAACCATGAAAAACAGACCCAGATCATTATTCATCCTCCACCAAACTTTACAGTTGGAACTATGTATTGGGGCAGGTGGTGTTCTCCTGGCATCCGCCCAACCTAGAATCGTTAGTCGAACTGCTAGATCCATGATTCAACATGTTTCCAATGCTCCAGCGTCCAATGGAGGCGATCTTAACTTCTTGCGTCGAGCCAACCCGGGATCATGATTACAGCCTCAAGCCCATTACCATAACGCAACGTTAACTATTCATGAAAATCGCAAATGAAATGAAATCAATATGCTAGCTCTCATGCTTAGCCTTTTGTTAACAACACTGTCATCTCAGATTTTCAAAAATATGCTTCTCTACCATAGCAAAACTAGCATTTAGCATTAGCATTTAGCATTAGCATTTAGCGTTAGCATCACCAGGCAACATTTTCACAAAAACCAGCAAAAACATTCAATAAATCATTTACCTTTGAAGAACTCCGGATGTTTTCAATGAGGAGACTCTCAGTTAGATAGCAAATGTTCAGTTTTCCTGAAAGATTATTTGTGCAGGAGGAATCGGTCCGTTTTCTGCGTCATGTTTGGCTACCAAAAAAAAACGAAAATTCAGTTATAAAAAGGCCAAACTTTTTCCAAAATAACTCCATAATATCGACTGAAGCATGGCAAACGTTGTTTAGAATCAATCCTCAAGGTGTTTTTCTACATATCTCTTCAATGATGTATCGTTCCTGGAAGTGTGCTTCTCTGTCTGTATCCCATGGTAAAATGATTGCCACTGAGAATTACGCACCAACTTAGACAAAGGACACTGGACGGGCCCCTGGCAAATGTAGTCTCTTATGGCCAATCTTCCAATGATATGCCTACAAATACGTCACAATTCTGCAGACATCTTGGACGAACGGCAGAGAGCATAAGCTCGTTCACAGCACATTCACAGACATATAAGGAGACGATAGTAAAACAGAGCTTCAAAAATTCAGCTCATTTCCTGTTTGAGGTTACATCTTGGTTTCGCCTGTAGCATCATTTCTGGGGCATTCACAGATAATATCTTTGCAGTTTTGAAAACGTCAGAGTGTTTTCTTTCCAAAGCTGACAATTATATGCATAGTCGAGCATCTTTTCGTGACAAAATATTGCGCTTAAAACGGGCACGTTTTTTTTATCCAATAATGACATAGCGCCCCCATAGGTTGAAGAGGTTAACATCACTCCAGCCGACGCTTGGCATTGTGCATGATGGTGATCTTAGGCTTGTGTATGCAGCTGCTCAGCCATGGAAACCCATTTCATGAAGCTCCCAACCAACAGTTATTGTGCTGACGTTGCTTCCAGAGTCAGTTTGGAACTCGGTAGTGAGCGTTGCAACCGAGGACAGAGCATTTTTACACGCTTCGTCACTCGACGGTCCCGTTCCGTGAGCTTGTGTGGCCTATCACTTCGTGGCTGAGTCGTTGTTGCTCCTAGACATTTCCGCTTCACACTAACAGCACATACAGTGGACCGGGGGGCAGCTCTAGCAGGGCAGACATCTGATGAAATGACGGTTACATGTTGGAAGTCACTGAGCTCTCCATTCTACTGCCAATGTTTGTCTATGGAGATTGCATGGCGGGGCGCTCGATTTTATACACCGGTAGGCAACGGGTGTGGCTGAAATAGCCGAATCCACTAATTTGAAGGGGTGTCCACATCCTTTTTGAAATAGTGTTTGAAGAGGATTGTTCACTATTTGGGTCAGGGCATTTCAACTCCACAGCTGGAAAGCTGAAACACATTTCCGCATCCCAAAATGGCTGCCTATTCTCTATATAGTGCACTTCCATTGAGTGCTCTATTCAAAAGTAGTGCACTATATAGGAGATAGGGTGCCATTTGGGAAGCACACATTCTCCTCATCAACCAGGGACTGATTCAGACCTCCAGAGGAGACTCTGAGGAGTCTCTGGTCAATCAAATCAACCAATAAACTACTGCACCAGGGAGAAGAGGAACACTTAGAAACTAGAGGTCATGAACTACTGCACCAGGGAGAAGAGGAACACTTAGAACCTAGAGGTCATGAACTACTGCACCAGGGAGAAGAAGAACACTTAGAACCTAGAGGTCATGAACTACTGCACCAGGGAGAAGAGGAACACTTAGAACCTAGAGGTCATGAACTACTGCACCAGGGAGAAGAGGAACACTTAGAACCTAGAGGTCATGAACTACTGCACCAGGGAGAAGAGGAACTCTTAGAACCTAGAGGTCATGAACTACTGCACCAGGGAGAAGAGGAACACTTAGAACCTAGAGGTCATGAACTACTGCACCAGGGAGAAGAGGAACACTTAGGCCCTAGAGGTCCAGGGAGCTGAATAGGCTTCATCTGATCTTGGTCAATTAGGAAGTGAGTTATCAGAGAGAAACAGAACCCACATCAAACTGTGAATGGCAGTTTGTTTTCTGCACCGTGGACATTACTGAGGCTAGGCGTTGTTGGATGTTTAATATCGTCATCTTTGTTGATATAAAGGCTGTCGATTGATCTCACCACAACCTGCACCTCAGAGAGATACACAGCAGGGACAAAAGATTCCTTCTTCCCACAGATGCAGTCATGCAGGCACACCCACTGTTGTGTTGACCTTGGATCATGATGTGTGGATTGATGTCATGTGTTTGAGGTGAGGCTCTCTAGCAGTGGGAATGGTAGGACTCACCGAAATATAATGATCATCAGAATGAAGAAACTGACTTAATGACATACTACTGAACAACACGATTGCACACACACACACACACACACACACACACACACACACACACACACACACACACACACACACACACACACACACACACACACACACACACACACACACACACACACACACACACACACACACACACACACACACACACACGGGGCTTCTGATTTCCTGGAATGCCATGGTCTACAGGGATTGCTGATATTTCAGGCTAGTCACTAATGTCCTTTAGGGCCGTTAGGGGAGAAGAGAAGAATAAATAGTTTGTTGAGACCAAGATGCTGTGTGACTCAGATTAAGCCTTTAGCGTGTGTGTGTGTGTGTGTGTGTCTGACATTTGTGTGGATACGTACAGGGCCGGACTGAACTGGGACCGTTGCTTGGGATGTGTTGTTTGTGTCTCCTGGTTGGTATGATTTTGATTAGATTCTAGAGAGCATTGAATCCAATAAAGAGAGAACTTCTTGTTGGGGGAAGAATTCCACCCTTGTTCCCAGCCAGGCAGGCCCATAGAGGCCCTGCTAGAGATGGGAAGAGAGGCGTGGACCGAACCAAACAGATAGAGAGAGAAGTGAAGGCATGGACCGAACCAAACAGTTAGAGGGAGAAGTGAAGGCGTGAACCGAACCAAACAGTTAGAGGGAGAGGTGAAGGCATGGACCGAACCAAACAGTTAGAGGGAGAAGTGAAGGCATGGACCGAACCAAACAGTTAGAGGGAGAGGTGAAGGCATGGACCGAACCAAACAGTTAGAGGGAGAGGTGAAGGCATGGACCGAACCAAACAGTTAGAGGGAGAGGTGAAGGCATGGACCGAACCAAACAGTTAGAGGGAGAGGTGAAGGCATGGACCGAACCAAACAGTTAGAGGGAGAGGTGAAGGCATGGACCGAACCAAACAGTTAGAGGGAGAAGTGAAGGCGTGGACCGAACCAAACAGTTAGAGGGAGAAGTGAAGGCGTGGACCGAACCAAACAGTTAGAGGGAGAGGTGAAGGCATGGACCAAACCAAACAGTTAGATTGAGAAGTGAAGGCGTGGACCGAACCAAACAGTTAGAGGGAGAAGTGAAGGCATGGACCGAACCAAACAGTTAGAGGGAGAGGTGAAGGCATGGACCGAAGAGGGGCGCTCAGAGGAGACGAACCCCACTGGGACCAGGAGGAAGAGGGGCGCTCAGAGGAGACGAACCCCACTGGGACCAGGAGGAAGAGGGGCGCTCAGAGGAGACGAACCCCACTGGGACCAGGAGGAAGAGGGGCGCTCAGAGGAGACGAACCCCACTGGGACCAGGAGGAAGAGGGGCGCTCAGAGGAGACGAACCCCACTGGGACCAGGAGGAAGAGGGGCGCTCAGAGGAGACGAACCCCACTGGGACCAGGAGGAAGAGGGGCGCTCAGAGGAGACGAACCCCACTGGGACCAGGAGGAAGAGGGGCGCTCAGAGGAGACGAACCCCACTGGGACCAGGAGGAAGAGGGGCGCTCAGAGGAGACGAACCCCACTGGGACCAGGAGGAAGAGGGGCGCTCAGAGGAGACGAACCCCACTGGGACCAGGAGGAAGAGGGGCGCTCAGAGGAGACGAACCCCACTGGGACCAGGAGGAAGAGGGGCGCTCAGAGGAGACGAACCCCACTGGGACCAGGAGGAAGAGGGGCGCTCAGAGGAGACGAACCCCACTGGGACCAGGAGGAAGAGGGGCGCCAGAGGAGACGAACCCCACTGGGACCAGGAGGAAGAGGGGCGCTCAGAGGAGACGAACCCCACTGGGACCAGGAAGAAGAGGGGCGCTCAGAGGAGACGAACCCCACTGGGACCAGGAGGAAGAGGGGCGCTCAGAGGAGACAAACCCCACTGGGACCAGGAGGAAGAGGGGCGCTCAGAGGAGACGAACCCCACTGGGACCAGGAGGAAGAGGGGCGCTCAGAGGAGACGAACCCCACTGGGACCAGGAAGAAGAGGGGCGCTCAGAGGAGACGAACCCCACTGGGACCAGGAGGAAGAGGGGCGCTCAGAGGAGACGAACCCCACTGGGACCAGGAGGAAGAGGGGCGCTCAGAGGAGACGAACCCCACTGGGACCAGGAGGAAGAGGGGCGCTCAGAGGAGACGAACCCCACTGGGACCAGGAGGAAGAGGGGCGCTCAGAGGAGACGAACCCCACTGGGACCAGGAGGAAGAGGGGCGCTCAGAGGAGACAAACCCCACTGGGACCAGGAGGAAGAGGGGCGCTCAGAGGAGACGAACCCCACTGGGACCAGGAGGAAGAGGGGCGCTCAGAGGAGACGAACCCCACTGGGACCAGGAAGAAGAGGGGCGCTCAGAGGAGACGAACCCCACTGGGACCAGGAGGAAGAGGGGCGCTCAGGGAGACGAACCCCACTGGGACCAGGAAGAAGAGGGGCGCTCAGAGGAGACAAACCCCACTGGGACCAGGAGGAAGAGGGGCGCTCAGAGGAGACGAACCCCACTGGGACCAGGAGGAAGAGGGGCATTCAGAGGAGACCCCGGTGCTGGTGGAGGCACTGGAAGAACTCCCTGTCTCTCCCAGCGGTCCATCGTCCGGACAACGCGGTCCATGGCAGTGCCAAGATGGTGGAGCATTGCTGCGTGCTCCCGGACGCGCTCCTCCACCCCTATAACCGGGGGTACCTGCTCCTGCTGACTCCAACTTCGGCGAAAGTCGTATCAACCAGTCCACCCACTGTTGAATTTCAACTTAATAAATCAGTTTTGTCAAACTAATTCCATGGAGGACCGAGTGTCTGCAGGTTTAAGTTTTTTATTTCAATTATGACCAACACAACCAGGTGAGGGAGTTCCTTACTAATTAGTGAACTAATTTTCATCAATCAAGTACAAGAGAGGGGAAAAAAATCCACACTCCAAGGATTATTACTGTATTTAACGAGGCAAGTCAGTTAAGAACAAATTCTTTTTCACAATGACCACCTACACCAGCACAGCCCGGACGATGCTGGGCCAATTGTGCACCGCCCTATGAGACTCCCAATCACGGCCGGTTGTGATACAGCCTGGATTTGAACCAGGGTGTCTGTGTTACAGACTGCTATATCAGGCCCAGAGTTACTGACTGCTATATCAGTCCACTTATACAGGACTAGTAAAGGCCCAGAGTTACAGACTGCTATATCAGGCCCAGAGTTACAGACTGCTATATCAGTCCACTAATACAGGACTAGTAAAGGCCCAGAGTTACAGACTGCTATATCAGTCCACTAATACAGGACTAGTAAAGGCCCAGTGTTACAGACTGCTATATCAGGCCCAGTGTTACAGACTGCTATATCAGGCCCAGAGTTACAGACTGCTATATCAGTCCACTAATACAGGACTAGTAAAGGCCCAGTGTTACAGACTGCTATATCAGTCCACTAATACAGGACTAGTAAAGGCCCAGAGTTACAGACTGCTATATCAGTCCACTAATACAGGACTAGTAAAGGCCCAGTGTTACAGACTGCTATATCAGGCCCAGTGTTACAGACTGCTATATCAGTCCACTAATACAGGACTAGTAAAGGCCCAGAGGTACAGACTGCTATATCAGGCCCAGTGTTACAGACTGCTATATCAGGCCCAGAGTTACAGACTGCTATATCAGGCCCAGTGTTACAGACTGCTATATCAGGCCCAGAGTTACAGACTGCTATATCAGTCCACTAATACAGGACTAGTAAAGGCCCAGTGTTACAGACTGCTATATCAGGCCCAGAGTTACAGACTGCTATATCAGGCCCAGAGTTACAGACTGCTATATCAGTCCTCTAATACAGGACTAGTAAAGGCCCAGTGTTACAGACTGCTATATCAGGCCCAGAGTTACAGACTGCTATATCAGTCCTCTAATACAGGACTAGTAAAGGCCCAGAGTTACAGACTGCTATATCAGGTCCAGTGTTACAGACTGCTATATCAGGCCCAGAGTTACAGACTGCTATATCAGTCCACTAATACAGGACTAGTAAAGGCCCAGTGTTACAGACTGCTATATCAGGCCCAGAGTTACAGACTGCTATATCAGGCCCAGAGTTACAGACTGCTATATCAGGCCCAGAGTTACAGACTGCTATATCAGGCCCAGAGTTACAGACTGCTATATCAGTCCACTAATACAGGACTAGTAAAGGCCCAGAGTTACAGACTGCTATATCAGTCCACTAATACAGGACTAGTAAAGGCCCAGAGTTACAGACTGCTATATCAGTCCACTAATACAGGACTAGTAAAGGCCCAGAGTTACAGACTGCTATATCAGTCCACTAATACAGGACTAGTAAAGGCCCAGTGTTACAGACTGCTATATCAGTCCACTAATACAGGACTAGTAAAGGCCCAGTGTTACAGACTGCTATATCAGGCCCAGTGTTACAGACGGCTATATCAGTCCACTAGTGTTACAGGACTAGTAAAGGCCCAGAGTTACAGACTGCTATATCAGGCCCTAATACAGGACTAGTAAAGGCCCAGTGTTACAGACTGCTCTATCAGGCCCAGTGTTACAGACTGCTATATCAGTCCACTAATACAGGACTAGTAAAGGCCCAGTGTTACAGACTGCTATATCAGGCCCAGTGTTACAGACTGCTATATCAGTCCACTAATACAGGACTAGTAAAGGCCCAGAGTTACAGACTGCTATATCAGGCCCAGTGTTACAGACTGCTATATCAGTCCACTAATACAGGACTAGTAAAGGCCCAGTGTTACAGACTGCTATATCAGGCCCAGTGTTACAGACTGCTATATCAGGCCACTAATACAGGACTAGTAAAGGCCCAGAGTTACAGACTGCTATATCAGGCCACTAATACAGGACTAGTAAAGGCCCAGAGTTACAGACTGCTATATCAGTCCACTAAAACAGGACTAGTAAAGGCCCAGTGTTACAGACTGCTCTATCAGTCCACTAATACAGGACTAGTAAAGGCCCAGTGTTACAGACTGCTATATCAGGCCCAGTGTTACAGACTGCTATATCAGGCCCAGTGTTACAGACTGCTATATCAGTCCACTAATACAGGACTAGTAAAGGCCCAGTGTTACAGACTGCTATATCAGTCCCAGAGTTACAGACTGCTATATCAGGCCCAGAGTTACAGACTGCTATATCAGGCCACTAATACAGGATTAGTAAAGGCCCAGAGTTACAGACTGCTATATCAGGCCACTAATACAGGACTAGTAAAGGCCCAGTGTTACAGACTGCTATATTAGGCCCAGTGTTACAGACTGCTATATCAGGCCCAGTGTTACAGACTGCTATATCAGTCCACTAATACAGGACTAGTAAAGGCCCTGAGTTACAGACTGCTATATCAGGCCCAGTGTTACAGACTGCTATATCAGGCCCAGTGTTACAGACTGCTATATCAGGCCACTAATACAGGACTAGTAAAGGCCCAGTGTTACAGACTGCTATATCAGTCCCAGAGTTACAGACTGCTATATCAGGCCCAGAGTTACAGACTGCTATATCAGGCCACTAATACAGGACTAGTAAAGGCCCAGTGTTACAGACTGCTATATCAGGCCCAGAGTTACAGACTGCTATATCAGTCCACTAATACAGGACTAGTAAAGGCCCAGTGTTACAGACTGCTATATCAGGCCCAGTGTTACAGACTGCTATATCAGTCCACTAATACAGGACTAGTAAAGGCCCAGTGTTACAGACTGCTATATCAGTCCCAGAGTTACAGACTGCTATATCAGGCCCAGAGTTACAGACTGCTATATCAGTCCACTAATACAGGACTAGTAAAGGCCCAGTGTTACAGACTGCTATATCAGGCCCAGTGTTACAGACTGCTATATCAGGCCCAGAGTTACAGACTGCTATATCAGTCCACTAATACAGGACTAGTAAAGGCCCAGTGTTACAGACTGCTATATCAGTCCACTAATACAGGACTAGTAAAGGCCCAGTGTTACAGACTGCTATATCAGTCCACTAATACAGGACTAGTAAAGGCCCAGTGTTACAGACTGCTATATCAGTCCACTAATACAGGACTAGTAAAGGCCCAGTGTTACAGACTGCTATATCAGGCCACTAATACAGGACTAGTAAAGGCCCAGAGTTACAGACTGCTATATCAGTCCACTAATACAGGACTAGTAAAGGCCCAGTGTTACAGACTGCTATATCAGTCCCAGAGTTACAGACTGCTATATCAGGCCCAGAGTTACAGACTGCTATATCAGTCCACTAATACAGGACTAGTAAAGGCCCAGTGTTACAGACTGCTATATCAGGCCCAGTGTTACAGACTGCTATATCAGGCCCAGTGTTACAGACTGCTATATCAGTCCACTAATACAGGACTAGTAAAGGCCCAGTATTATAGACTGCTATATCAGTCCCAGAGTTACAGACTGCAATATCAGGCCCAGAGTTACAGACTGGTTCACCTGGTTCACCAATTACTTTGCAGACAGAGTTCAGTGTGTCAAATCAGAGGGCATGCTGTCCGGTCCTCTGGCAGTCTCTATGGGGGTGCCACAGGGTTCAATTCTCGGGCCGACTCTTTTCTCTGTATATATCAATGATGTTGCTCTTGCTGCGGGCGATTCCCTGATCCACCTCTACGCAGACGACACCATTCTATATACTTTCGGCCCGTCATTGGACACTGTGCTATCAAACCTCCAAACGAGCTTCAATGCCATACAGCACTCCTTCCGTGGCCTCCAACTGCTCTTAAACGCGAGTAAAACCAAATGCATGCTTTTCAACCGATCGCTGCCTGCACCCGCATGCCCGACTAGCATCACCACCCTGGATGGTTCCAACCTTGAATATGTGGACATCTATAAGTACCTAGGTGTCTGGCTAGACTGCAAACTCTCCTTCCAGACTCACATCAAACATCTCCAATCAAAAATCAAATCCAGAGTCGGCTTTCTATTCCGCAACAAAGCCTCCTTCACTCACGCTGCCAAGCTTACCCTAGTAAAACTGACTATCCTACCGATCCTCGACTTCGGCGATGTCATCTACAAAATGGCTTCCAACACTCTACTCAGTAAACTGGATGCAGTCTATCACAGTGCCATCCGTTTTGTCACTAAAGCACCTTATACCACCCACCACTGCGACTTGTATGCTCTAGTCGGCTGGCCCTCACTACATATTCGTCGCCAGACCCACTGGCTCCAGGTCATTTACAAGTCCATGCTAGGTAAAGCTCCGCCTTATCTCAGTTCACTGGTCACGATGGCAACACCCATCCGTAGCACGCGCTCCAGCAGGTGTATCTCACTGATCATCCCTAAAGCCAACACCTCATTTGGCCGCCTTTCGTTCCAGTACTCTGCTGCCTGTGACTGGAACGAATTGCAAAAATCTTTGAAGTTGGAGACTTTTATCTCCCTCACCAACTTCAAACATCAGCTATCCGAGCAGCTAACCGATCGCTGCAGTTGTACATAGTCTATAGGTAAATAGCTCACCCTTTTTCACCTACCTCATTCCCATACTGTTTTTATACTGTTTTTATTTATTTACTTTTCTGCTCTTTTGCACACCAATATCTCTACCTGTACATGCCCATCTGATCATTTATCACTCCAGTGTTAATCTGCAAAATTGTATTATTCGCCTACCTCCTCATGCCTTTTGCACATATTGTATATAGACTGCCCATTTTTTTCTACTGTGTTATTGACTTGCTAATTGTTTACTCCATGTGTAACTCTGTGTTGTCTGTTCACACTGCTATGCTTTATCTTGGCCAGGTCGCAGTTGCAAATGAGAACTTGTTCTCAACTAGCCTACCTGGTTAAATAAAGGTGAAATAAATAAAATAAAAAAACTGCTATATCAGGCCACTAATACAGGACTAGTAAAGGCCCAGAGTTACAGACTGCTATATCAGTCCACTAATACAGGACTATTAAAGGCCCAGTGTTACAGACTGCTATATCAGTCCCAGAGTTACAGACTGCTATATCAGGCCCAGAGTTACAGACTGCTATACCAGTCCACTAATACAGGACTAGTAAAGGCCCAGTGTTACAGACTGCTATATCAGTCCACTAATACAGGACTAGTAAAGGCCCTGAGTTACAGACTGCTATATCAGGCCCAGTGTTACAGACTGCTATATCAGGCCCAGTGTTACAGACTGCTATATCAGGCCACTAATACAGGACTAGTAAAGGCCCAGTGTTACAGACTGCTATATCAGGCCCAGAGTTACAGACTGCTATATCAGGCCACTAATACAGGACTAGTAAAGGCCCAGAGTTACAGACTGCTATATCAGTCCACTAATACAGGACTAGTAAAGGCCCAGTGTTACAGACTGCTATATCAGGCCCAGAGTTACAGACTGCTATATCAGGCCCAGAGTTACAGACTGCTATATCAGGCCACTAATACAGGACTAGTAAAGGCCCAGAGTTACAGACTGCTATATCAGTCCACTAATACAGGACTAGTAAAGGCCCAGTGTTACAGACTGCTATATCAGTCCCAGAGTTACAGACTGCTATATCAGGCCCAGAGTTACAGACTGCTATATCAGTCCACTAATACAGGACTAGTAAAGGCCCAGTGTTACAGACTGCTATATCAGGCCCAGTGTTACAGACTGCTATATCAGGCCCAGTGTTACAGACTGCTATATCAGTCCACTAATACAGGACTAGTAAAGGCCCAGTATTATAGACTGCTATATCAGTCCCAGAGTTACAGACTGCAATATCAGGCCCAGAGTTACAGACTGGTTCACCTGGTTCACCAATTACTTTGCAGACAGAGTTCAGTGTGTCAAATCAGAGGGCATGCTGTCCGGTCCTCTGGCAGTCTCTATGGGGGTGCCACAGGGTTCAATTCTCGGGCCGACTCTTTTCTCTGTATATATCAATGATGTTGCTCTTGCTGCGGGCGATTCCCTGATCCACCTCTACGCAGACGACACCATTCTATATACTTTCGGCCCGTCATTGGACACTGTGCTATCAAACCTCCAAACGAGCTTCAATGCCATACAGCACTCCTTCCGTGGCCTCCAACTGCTCTTAAACGCGAGTAAAACCAAATGCATGCTTTTCAACCGATCGCTGCCTGCACCCGCATGCCCGACTAGCATCACCACCCTGGATGGTTCCAACCTTGAATATGTGGACATCTATAAGTACCTAGGTGTCTGGCTAGACTGCAAACTCTCCTTCCAGACTCACATCAAACATCTCCAATCAAAAATCAAATCCAGAGTCGGCTTTCTATTCCGCAACAAAGCCTCCTTCACTCACGCTGCCAAGCTTACCCTAGTAAAACTGACTATCCTACCGATCCTCGACTTCGGCGATGTCATCTACAAAATGGCTTCCAACACTCTACTCAGTAAACTGGATGCAGTCTATCACAGTGCCATCCGTTTTGTCACTAAAGCACCTTATACCACCCACCACTGCGACTTGTATGCTCTAGTCGGCTGGCCCTCACTACATATTCGTCGCCAGACCCACTGGCTCCAGGTCATTTACAAGTCCATGCTAGGTAAAGCTCCGCCTTATCTCAGTTCACTGGTCACGATGGCAACACCCATCCGTAGCACGCGCTCCAGCAGGTGTATCTCACTGATCATCCCTAAAGCCAACACCTCATTTGGCCGCCTTTCGTTCCAGTACTCTGCTGCCTGTGACTGGAACGAATTGCAAAAATCTTTGAAGTTGGAGACTTTTATCTCCCTCACCAACTTCAAACATCAGCTATCCGAGCAGCTAACCGATCGCTGCAGTTGTACATAGTCTATAGGTAAATAGCTCACCCTTTTTCACCTACCTCATTCCCATACTGTTTTTATACTGTTTTTATTTATTTACTTTTCTGCTCTTTTGCACACCAATATCTCTACTTGTACATGCCCATCTGATCATTTATCACTCCAGTGTTAATCTGCAAAATTGTATTATTCGCCTACCTCCTCATGCCTTTTGCACATATTGTATATAGACTGCCCATTTTTTTCTACTGTGTTATTGACTTGCTAATTGTTTACTCCATGTGTAACTCTGTGTTGTCTGTTCACACTGCTATGCTTTATCTTGGCCAGGTCGCAGTTGCAAATGAGAACTTGTTCTCAACTAGCCTACCTGGTTAAATAAAGGTGAAATAAATAAAAATAAAAAAACTGCTATATCAGGCCAC